>NW_025534954.1:97500-133444 GCF_020615455.1 Coregonus clupeaformis
TGAGCCTAGTATATCGATATTTCTCAGTATGGATGAGCCTAGTATATCGATATTTCTCAGTATGGATGAGCCTAGTATATCGATATTTCTCAGTATGGATGAGCCTAGTATATCGATATTTCTCAGTATGGATGAGCCTAGTATATCGATATTTCTCAGTATGGATGAGCCTAGTATATCGATATTTCTCAGTATGGATGAGCCTAGTATATCGATATTTCTCAGTATGGATGAGCCTAGTATATCGATATTTCTCAGTATGGATGAGCCTAGTATATCGATATTTCTCAGTATGGATGAGCCTAGTATATCGATATTTCTCAGTATGGATGAGCCTAGTATATCGATATTTCTCAGTATGGATGAGCCTAGTATATCGATATTTCTCAGTATGGATGAGCCTAGTATATCGATATTTCTCAGTATGGATGAGCCTAGTATATCGATATTTCTCAGTATGGATGCGAGCCTAGTATATCGATATTTCTCAGTATGGACGAGCCTAGTATATCGATATTTCTCAGTATGGACGAGCCTAGTATATCGATATTTCTCAGTATGGACGAGCCTAGTATATCGATATTTCTCAGTATGGACGAGCCTAGTATATCGATATTTCTCAGTATGGACGAGCCTAGTATATCGATATTTCTCAGTATGGACGAGCCTAGTATATCGATATTTCTCAGTATGGACCGAGCCTAGTATATCGATATTTCTCAGTATGGACGAGCCTAGTATATCGATATTTCTCAGTATGGACCGAGCCTAGTATATCGATATTTCTCAGTATGGACGAGCCTAGTATATCGATATTTCTCAGTATGGACGAGCCTAGTATATCGATATTTCTCAGTATGGACGAGCCTAGTATATCGATATTTCTCAGTATGGACGAGCCTAGTATATCGATATTTCTCAGTATGGACGAGCCTAGTATATCGATATTTCTCAGTATGGAGCCGAGCCTAGTATATCGATATTTCTCAGTATGGACGAGCCTAGTATATCGATATTTCTCAGTATGGACGAGCCTAGTATATCGATATTTCTCAGTATGGACGAGCCTAGTATATCGATATTTCTCAGTATGGACGAGCCTAGTATATCGATATTTCTCAGTATGGACGAGCCTAGTATATCGATATTTCTCAGTATGGACGAGCCTAGTATATCGATATTTCTCAGTATGGACGAGCCTAGTATATCGATATTTCTCAGTATGGACGAGCCTAGTATATCGATATTTCTCAGTATGGGACGAGCCTAGTATATCGATATTTCTCAGTATGGACTGAGCCTAGTATATCGATATTTCTCAGTATGGACGAGCCTAGTATATCGATATTTCTCAGTATGGGACGAGCCTAGTATATCGATATTTCTCAGTATGGATCGAGCCTAGTATATCGATATTTCTCAGTATGGACGAGCCTAGTATATCGATATTTCTCAGTATGGACGAGCCTAGTATATCGATATTTCTCAGTATGGATGAGCCTAGTATATCGATATTTCTCAGTATGGATGAGCCTAGTATATCGATATTTCTCAGTATGGATGAGCCTAGTATATCGATATTTCTCAGTATGGATGAGCCTAGTATATCGATATTTCTCAGTATGGATGAGCCTAGTATATCGATATTTCTCAGTATGGATGAGCCTAGTATATCGATATTTCTCAGTATGGATGAGCCTAGTATATCGATATTTCTCAGTATGGATGAGCCTAGTATATCGATATTTCTCAGTATGGATGAGCCTAGTATATCGATATTTCTCAGTATGGACGAGCCTAGTATATCGATATTTCTCAGTATGGACGAGCCTAGTATATCGATATTTCTCAGTATGGATCGAGCCTAGTATATCGATATTTCTCAGTATGGACTGAGCCTAGTATATCGATATTTCTCAGTATGGACGAGCCTAGTATATCGATATTTCTCAGTATGGACGAGCCTAGTATATCGATATTTCTCAGTATGGACCGAGCCTAGTATATCGATATTTCTCAGTATGGACGAGCCTAGTATATCGATATTTCTCAGTATGGACGAGCCTAGTATATCGATATTTCTCAGTATGGACGAGCCTAGTATATCGATATTTCTCAGTATGGGACGAGCCTAGTATATCGATATTTCTCAGTATGGACCGAGCCTAGTATATCGATATTTCTCAGTATGGGACGAGCCTAGTATATCGATATTTCTCAGTATGGACGAGCCTAGTATATCGATATTTCTCAGTATGGATGAGCCTAGTATATCGATATTTCTCAGTATGGACGAGCCTAGTATATCGATATTTCTCAGTATGGACGAGCCTAGTATATCGATATTTCTCAGTATGGACGAGCCTAGTATATCGATATTTCTCAGTATGGACGAGCCTAGTATATCGATATTTCTCAGTATGGACGAGCCTAGTATATCGATATTTCTCAGTATGGACGAGCCTAGTATATCGATATTTCTCAGTATGGACCGAGCCTAGTATATCGATATTTCTCAGTATGGACGAGCCTAGTATATCGATATTTCTCAGTATGGACGAGCCTAGTATATCGATATTTCTCAGTATGGGACGAGCCTAGTATATCGATATTTCTCAGTATGGATCGAGCCTAGTATATCGATATTTCTCAGTATGGACGAGCCTAGTATATCGATATTTCTCAGTATGGACGAGCCTAGTATATCGATATTTCTCAGTATGGACGAGCCTAGTATATCGATATTTCTCAGTATGGACGAGCCTAGTATATCGATATTTCTCAGTATGGACGAGCCTAGTATATCGATATTTCTCAGTATGGACGAGCCTAGTATATCGATATTTCTCAGTATGGACGAGCCTAGTATATCGATATTTCTCAGTATGGATGAGCCTAGTATATCGATATTTCTCAGTATGGACGAGCCTAGTATATCGATATTTCTCAGTATGGACGAGCCTAGTATATCGATATTTCTCAGTATGGACGAGCCTAGTATATCGATATTTCTCAGTATGGATGAGCCTAGTATATCGATATTTCTCAGTATGGATGAGCCTAGTATATCGATATTTCTCAGTATGGATGAGCCTAGTATATCGATATTTCTCAGTATGGATGAGCCTAGTATATCGATATTTCTCAGTATGGATGAGCCTAGTATATCGATATTTCTCAGTATGGACGAGCCTAGTATATCGATATTTCTCAGTATGGACGAGCCTAGTATATCGATATTTCTCAGTATGGACGAGCCTAGTATATCGATATTTCTCAGTATGGACGAGCCTAGTATATCGATATTTCTCAGTATGGACGAGCCTAGTATATCGATATTTCTCAGTATGGACGAGCCTAGTATATCGATATTTCTCAGTATGGACGAGCCTAGTATATCGATATTTCTCAGTATGGATGAGCCTAGTATATCGATATTTCTCAGTATGGATGAGCCTAGTATATCGATATTTCTCAGTATGGACGAGCCTAGTATATCGATATTTCTCAGTATGGACGAGCCTAGTATATCGATATTTCTCAGTATGGACGAGCCTAGTATATCGATATTTCTCAGTATGGATGAGCCTAGTATATCGATATTTCTCAGTATGGATGAGCCTAGTATATCGATATTTCTCAGTATGGACGAGCCTAGTATATCGATATTTCTCAGTATGGACGAGCCTAGTATATCGATATTTCTCAGTATGGACGAGCCCTAGTATATCGATATTTCTCAGTATGGACGAGCCTAGTATATCGATATTTCTCAGTATGGATGAGCCTAGTATATCGATATTTCTCAGTATGGATGAGCCTAGTATATCGATATTTCTCAGTATGGATGAGCCTAGTATATCGATATTTCTCAGTATGGATGAGCCTAGTATATCGATATTTCTCAGTATGGATGAGCCTAGTATATCGATATTTCTCAGTATGGATGAGCCTAGTATATCGATATTTCTCAGTATGGATGAGCCTAGTATATCGATATTTCTCAGTATGGATGAGCCTAGTATATCGATATTTCTCAGTATGGATGAGCCTAGTATATCGATATTTCTCAGTATGGATGAGCCTAGTATATCGATATTTCTCAGTATGGATGAGCCTAGTATATCGATATTTCTCAGTATGGATGAGCCTAGTATATCGATATTTCTCAGTATGGATGAGCCTAGTATATCGATATTTCTCAGTATGGATGAGCCTAGTATATCGATATTTCTCAGTATGGATGAGCCTAGTATATCGATATTTCTCAGTATGGATGAGCCTAGTATATCGATATTTCTCAGTATGGATGAGCCTAGTATATCGATATTTCTCAGTATGGATGAGCCTAGTATATCGATATTTCTCAGTATGGATGAGCCTAGTATATCGATATTTCTCAGTATGGATGAGCCTAGTATATCGATATTTCTCAGTATGGATGAGCCTAGTATATCGATATTTCTCAGTATGGATGAGCCTAGTATATCGATATTTCTCAGTATGGATGAGCCTAGTATATCGATATTTCTCAGTATGGATGAGCCTAGTATATCGATATTTCTCAGTATGGATGAGCCTAGTATATCGATATTTCTCAGCATGGATGAGCCTAGTATATCGATATTTCTCAGTATGGATGAGCCTAGTATATCGATATTTCTCAGTATGGATGAGCCTAGTATATCGATATTTCTCAGTATGGATGAGCCTAGTATATCGATATTTCTCAGTATGGATGAGCCTAGTATATCGATATTTCTCAGTATGGATGAGCCTAGTATATCGATATTTCTCAGTATGGATGAGCCTAGTATATCGATATTTCTCAGTATGGATGAGCCTAGTATATCGATATTTCTCAGTATGGATGAGCCCTAGTATATCGATATTTCTCAGTATGGATGAGCCTAGTATATCGATATTTCTCAGTATGGACGAGCCTAGTATATCGATATTTCTCAGTATGGATGAGCCTAGTATATCGATATTTCTCAGTATGGACGAGCCTAGTATATCGATATTTCTCAGTATGGACGAGCCTAGTATATCGATATTTCTCAGTATGGATGAGCCTAGTATATCGATATTTCTCAGTATGGACGAGCCTAGTATATCGATATTTCTCAGTATGGACGAGCCTAGTATATCGATATTTCTCAGTATGGACGAGCCTAGTATATCGATATTTCTCAGTATGGACGGAGCCTAGTATATCGATATTTCTCAGTATGGACGAGCCTAGTATATCGATATTTCTCAGTATGGACGAGCCTAGTATATCGATATTTCTCAGTATGGACGAGCCTAGTATATCGATATTTCTCAGTATGGACGAGCCTAGTATATCGATATTTCTCAGTATGGACGAGCCTAGTATATCGATATTTCTCAGTATGGACGAGCCTAGTATATCGATATTTCTCAGTATGGACCGAGCCTAGTATATCGATATTTCTCAGTATGGACGAGCCTAGTATATCGATATTTCTCAGTATGGGACGAGCCTAGTATATCGATATTTCTCAGTATGGACGAGCCTAGTATATCGATATTTCTCAGTATGGACGAGCCTAGTATATCGATATTTCTCAGTATGGACGAGCCTAGTATATCGATATTTCTCAGTATGGACGAGCCTAGTATATCGATATTTCTCAGTATGGGCCGAGCCTAGTATATCGATATTTCTCAGTATGGACGAGCCTAGTATATCGATATTTCTCAGTATGGACGAGCCTAGTATATCGATATTTCTCAGTATGGACGAGCCTAGTATATCGATATTTCTCAGTATGGACGAGCCTAGTATATCGATATTTCTCAGTATGGACGAGCCTAGTATATCGATATTTCTCAGTATGGACGAGCCTAGTATATCGATATTTCTCAGTATGGACGAGCCTAGTATATCGATATTTCTCAGTATGGACGAGCCTAGTATATCGATATTTCTCAGTATGGATGAGCCTAGTATATCGATATTTCTCAGTATGGACGAGCCTAGTATATCGATATTTCTCAGTATGGATGAGCCTAGTATATCGATATTTCTCAGTATGGATGAGCCTAGTATATCGATATTTCTCAGTATGGATGAGCCTAGTATATCGATATTTCTCAGTATGGATGAGCCTAGTATATCGATATTTCTCAGTATGGATGAGCCTAGTATATCGATATTTCTCAGTATGGATGAGCCTAGTATATCGATATTTCTCAGTATGGATGAGCCTAGTATATCGATATTTCTCAGTATGGATGAGCCTAGTATATCGATATTTCTCAGTATGGATGAGCCTAGTATATCGATATTTCTCAGTATGGATGAGCCTAGTATATCGATATTTCTCAGTATGGATGAGCCTAGTATATCGATATTTCTCAGTATGGATGAGCCTAGTATATCGATATTTCTCAGTATGGATGAGCCTAGTATATCGATATTTCTCAGTATGGATGAGCCTAGTATATCGATATTTCTCAGTATGGATGAGCCTAGTATATCGATATTTCTCAGTATGGATGAGCCTAGTATATCGATATTTCTCAGTATGGATGAGCCTAGTATATCGATATTTCTCAGTATGGATGAGCCTAGTATATCGATATTTCTCAGTATGGATGAGCCTAGTATATCGATATTTCTCAGTATGGATGAGCCTAGTATATCGATATTTCTCAGTATGGATGAGCCTAGTATATCGATATTTCTCAGTATGGATGAGCCTAGTATATCGATATTTCTCAGTATGGATGAGCCTAGTATATCGATATTTCTCAGTATGGATGAGCCTAGTATATCGATATTTCTCAGTATGGATGAGCCTAGTATATCGATATTTCTCAGTATGGATGAGCCTAGTATATCGATATTTCTCAGTATGGATGAGCCTAGTATATCGATATTTCTCAGTATGGATGAGCCTAGTATATCGATATTTCTCAGTATGGATGAGCCTAGTATATCGATATTTCTCAGTATGGATGAGCCTAGTATATCGATATTTCTCAGTATGGATGAGCCTAGTATATCGATATTTCTCAGTATGGATGAGCCTAGTATATCGATATTTCTCAGTATGGATGAGCCTAGTATATCGATATTTCTCAGTATGGATGAGCCTAGTATATCGATATTTCTCAGTATGGATGAGCCTAGTATATCGATATTTCTCAGTATGGATGAGCCTAGTATATCGATATTTCTCAGTATGGATGAGCCTAGTATATCGATATTTGTTGCTGACTGCATACGTTTCTACTAAACAGTATGTCCTTAATAGTATGTAGTATGACGAGTAACACAGTATGTCGTTTTAGTAGGCAGTAGGTAAGACGGTTTTCAGACACGGCCTGCGTGTGACTAACCTGTCGGACAAGCAGCACAGAGTCTTGTGTGATGTCATACTTCCTGAAGATGTTTTGGTTCTGGGTCACAGAGAAAGGGAGGTCGGGGAGGTCAACGGCCGCCGCGTAGAACACCTCCACACACCCCAGCTCCAAGTCCTAGACACACACACACACACATTTGAAATACTTTATTTGAAACCACAAATCACATTACAGTCAAGAAGGATCCAAACATTTCATAGGTCTTGGATATATGGACACCTTCCTTCTCCTTACAGCTATACTGACCATAACAGCTGAAACAGAGCAGTACCTTCTCCATACAGCTAGACTGACCATAACAGCTGAAACAGAGCAGTACCCTCTTCTCCATACAGCTAGACTGACCATAACAGCTGAAACAGAGCAGTACCTTCTTCTCCATACAGCTAGACTGGCCATAACAGCTGAAACAGAGCAGCACCTTCTCCATACAGCTAGACTGACCATAACAGCTGAAACAGAGCAGCACCTTCTTCTCCATACAGCTAGACTGACCATAACAGTTGAAACAGAGCAGTACCTTCTCCATACAGCTAGACTGACCATAACAGCTGAAACAGAGCAGTACCTTCTCCTCCATACAGCTAGACTGACCATAACAGCTGAAACAGAGCAGTACCTTCTCCATACAGCTAGACTGACCATAACAGCTGGAACAGAGCAGTATCTTCTCCATACAGCTAGACTGGCCATAACAGCTGAAACAGAGCAGTACCTTCTCCTCCATACAGCTAGACTGACCATAACAGCTGAAACAGAGCAGTACCTTCTCCATACAGCTAGACTGACCATAACAGCTGAAACAGAGCAGTACCTTCTCCATACAGCTAGACTGACCATAACAGCTGAAACAGAGCAGTACCTTCTCCTCCATACAGCTAGACTGACCATAACAGCTGAAACAGAGCAGTACCTTCTCCTCCATACAGCTAGACTGACCATAACAGCTGAAACAGAGCAGTACCTTCTCCTCCATACAGGCAGACTGACCATAACAGCTGAAACAGAGCAGTACCTTCTCCATACAGCTAGACTGACCATAACAGCTGAAACAGAGCAGTACCTTCTCCATACAGCTAGACTGACCATAACAGCTGAAACAGAGCAGTACCTTCTCCTCCATACAGCTAGACTGACCATAACAGCTGAAACAGAGCAGTACCTTCTCCATTCAGCTAGACTGACCATAACAGCTGAAACAGAGCAGTACCTTCTCCATACAGCTAGACTGACCATAACAGCTGAAACAGAGCAGTACCTTCTCCATACAGCTAGACTGACCATAACAGCTGAAACAGAGCAGTACATTCTCCATTCAGCTAGACTGACCATAACAGCTGAAACAGAGCAGTACCTTCTCCATACAGCTAGACTGACCATAACAGCAGAAACAGAGCAGTACCTTCTCCATGCAGCTAGACTGACCATAACAGCTGAAACAGAGCAGTACCTTCTCCTCCATACAGCTAGACTGACCATAACAGCTGAAACAGAGCAGTACCTTCTCCTCCATATAGCTAGACTGACCATAACAGCTGAAACAGAGCAGTACCTTCTCCATACAGCTAGACTGACCATAACAGCTGAAACAGAGCAGTACCTTCTCCTCCATTCAGCTAGACTGACCATAACAGCTGAAACAGAGCAGTACCTTCTCCATACAGCTAGACTGACCATAACAGCTGAAACAGAGCAGTACCTTCTCCATACAGCTAGACTGACCATAACAGCTGAAACAGAGCAGTACCTTCTCCATACAGCTAGACTGACCATAACAGCTGAAACAGAGCAGCACCTTCTTCTCCATACAGCTAGACTGACCATAACAGCTGAAACAGAGCAGTACCTTTTTCTCCATACAGCTAGACTGACCATAACAGCTGAAACAGAGCAGTACCTTCTTCTCCATACAGCTAGACTGACCTTAACAGCTGAAACAGAGCAGTACCTTCTCCATACAGCTAGACTGACCATAACAGCTGAAACAGAGCAGTACCTTCTCCATACAGCTAGACTGACCATAACAGCTGAAACAGAGCAGTACCTTCTCCATACAGCTAGACTGACCATAACAGCTGAAACAGAGCAGTACCTTCTCCTCCATACAGCTAGACTGACCATAACAGCTGAAACAGAGCAGTACCTTCTCCATACAGCTAGACTGACCATAACAGCTGAAACAGAGCAGTACCTTCTCCTCCATACAGCTAGACTGACCATAACAGCTGAAACAGAGCAGTACCTTCTCCTCCATACAGCTAGACTGACCATAACAGCTGAAACAGAGCAGTACCTTCTCCTCCATACAGCTAGACTGACCATAACAGCTGAAACAGAGCAGTACCTTCTTCTCCATACAGCTAGACTGGCCATAACAGCTGAAACAGAGCAGTACCTTCTCCATACAGCTAGACTGACCATAACAGCTGAAACAGAGCAGTACCTTCTCCTCCATACAGATAGACTGACCATAACAGCTGAAACAGAGCAGTACCTTCTCCATACAGCTAGACTGACCATAACAGCTGAAACAGAGCAGTACCTTCTCCATACAGCTAGACTGACCATAACAGCTGAAACAGAGCAGTACCTTCTCCTCCATACAGCTAGACTGACCATAACAGCTGAAACAGATCAGTACCTTCTCCTCCATACAGCTAGACTGACCATAACAGCTGAAACAGAGCAGCACCTTCTCCTCCATACAGCTAGACTGACCATAACAGCTGTAACAGAGCAGTACCTTCTTCTCCATACAGCTAGACTGACCATAACAGCTGAAACAGAGCAGTACCTTCTCCATACAGCTAGACTGACCATAACAGCTGAAACAGAGCAGTACCTTCTCCTCCATACAGCTAGACTGACCATAACAGCTGAAACAGAGCAGTACCTTCTCCATACAGCTAAACTGACCATAACAGCTGAAACAGAGCAGTACCTTCTCCATACAGCTAGACTGACCATAACAGCTGAAACAGATCAGTACCTTCTTCTCCATACAGCTAGACTGACCATAACAGCTGAAACAGAGCAGTACCTTCTCCTCCATACAGCTAGACTGACCATAACAGCTGAAACAGAGCAGTACCTTCTCCTCCATACAGCTAGACTGACCATAACAGCTGAAACAGAGCAGTACCTTCTCCATACAGCTAGACTGACCATAACAGCTGAAACAGAGCAGTACCTTCTTCTCCATACAGCTAGACTGACCATAACAGCTGAAACAGAGCAGTACCTTCTCCATACAGCTAGACTGACCATAACAGCTGAAACAGAGCAGTACCTTCTCCATACAGCTTGACTGACCATAACAGCTGAAACAGAGCAGTACCTTCTTCTCCATACAGCTAGACTGACCATAACAGCTGAAACAGAGCAGTACCTTCTCCTCCATACAGCTAGACTGACCATACCAGCTGAAACAGAGCAGTACCTTCTCCATACAGCTAGACTGACCATAACAGCTGAAACAGAGCAGTCCCTTCTTCTCCATACAGCTAGACTGACCATAACAGCTGAAACAGAGCAGTACCTTCTCCTCCATACAGCTAGACTGACCATAACAGCTGAAACAGAGCAGTACCTTCTCCATACAGCTAGACTGACCATACCAGCTGAAACAGAGCAGTACCTTCTCCTCCATACAGCTAGACTGACCATAACAGCTGAAACAGAGCAGCACCTTCTCCTCCATACAGCTAGACTGGCCATAACAGCTGAAACAGAGCAGTACCTTCTCCTCCATACAGGCAGACTGACCATAACAGCTGAAACAGAGCAGTACCTTCTCCTCCATACAGCTAGACTTACCATAACAGCTGAAACAGAGCAGTACCTTCTCCTCCATACAGCTAGACTGACCATAACAGCTGAAACAGAGCAGTACCTTCTCCATACAGCTAGACTGACCATAACAGCTGAAACAGAGCAGTACCTTCTCCATACAGCTAGACTGGCCATAACAGCTGAAACAGAGCAGTACCTTCTCCATACAGCTAGACTGACCATAACAGCTGAAACAGAGCAGTACCTTCTCCATACAGCTAGACTGACCATAACAGCTGAAACAGAGCAGTACCTTCTCCTCCATACAGCTAGACTGACCATAACAGCTGAAACAGAGCAGTACCTTCTCCTCCATACAGCTAGACTGGCCATAACAGCTGAAACAGAGCAGTACCTTCTCCTCCATACAGCTAGACTGACCATAACAGCTGAAACAGAGCAGTACCTTCTCCATACAGCTAGACTGACCATAACAGCTGAAACAGAGCAGTACCTTCTCCATACAGCTAGACTGACCATAACAGCTGAAACAGAGCAGTACCTTCTCCATACTGCTAGACTGACGATAACAGCTGAAACAGAGCAGTACCTTCTCCATACAGCTAGACTGACCATAACAGCTGAAACAGAGCAGTACCTTCTCCTCCATACAGCTATACTGACCATAACAGCTGAAACAGAGCAGTACCTTCTCCATACTGCTAGACTGACGATAACAGCTGAAACAGAGCAGTACCTTCTCCATACAGCTAGACTGACCATAACAGCTGAAACAGAGCAGTACCTTCTCCTCCATACAGCTAGACTGACCATAACAGCTGAAACAGAGCAGTACCTTCTCCATACAGCTAGACTGACCATAACAGCTGAAACAGAGCAGTACCTTCTCCATACAGCTAGACTGACCATAACAGCTGAAACAGAGCAGTACCTTCTCCTCCATACAGCTAGACTGACCATAACAGCTGAAACAGAGCAGTACCTTCTTCTCCATACAGCTAGACTGACCATAACAGCTGAAACAGAGCAGTACCTTCTCCATACAGCTAGACTGACCATAACAGCTGAAACAGAGCAGTACCTTCTCCTCCATACAGCTAGACTGACCATAACAGCTGAAACAGAGCAGTACCTTCTCCATACAGCTAGACTGACCATAACAGCTGAAACAGAGCAGTACCTTCTCCATACAGCTAGACTGACCATAACAGCTGAAACAGAGCAGTACCTTCTCCTCCATACAGCTAGACTGACCATAACAGCTGAAAAATAGCAGTACCTTCTCCTCCATACAGCTAGACTGACCATAACAGCTGAAACAGAGCAGTACCTTCTTCATACAGCTAGACTGGCCATAACAGCTGAAACAGAGCAGTACCTTCTCCTCCATACAGCTAGACTGACCATAACAGCTGAAACATAGCAGTACCTTCTCCTCCATACAGCTAGACTGACCATAACAGCTGAAACAGAGCAGTACCTTCTCCATACAGCTAGAATGGCCATAACAGTTGAAACAGAGCAGTACCTTCTCCATACAGCTAGACTGACCATAACAGCTGGAACAGAGCAGTACCTTCTCCTCCATACAGCTAGACTGACCATAACAGCTGAAACAGAGCAGTACCTTCTCCTCCATACAGCTAGACTGACCATAACAGCTGAAACAGAGCAGTACCTTCTCCATACAGCTAGACTGACCATAACAGCTGAAACAGAGCAGTACCTTCTCCTCCATACAGCTAGACTGACCATAACAGCTGAAACAGAGCAGTACCTTCCCCATACAGCTAGACTGACCATAACAGCTGAAACAGAGCAGTACCTTCTCCATACAGCTAGACTGACCATAACAGCTGAAACAGAGCAGTACCTTCTCCATACAGCTAGACTGACCATAACAGCTGAAACAGAGCAGTACCTTCTCCTCCATACAGCTAGACTGACCATAAAAGCTGAAACAGAGCAGTACCTTCTTCTCCATACAGCTAGTCTGACCATAACAGCTGAAACAGAGCAGTACCTTCTCCATACAGCTAGACTGACCATAACAGCTGAAACAGAGCAGTACCTTCTCCCTACAGCTAGATTGACCATAACAGCTGAAACAGAGCAGTACCTTCTCCTCCATACAGCTAGACTGACCATAACAGCTGAAACAGAGAAGTACCTTCTCCATACAGCTAGACTGACCATAACAGCTGAAACAGAGCAGTACCTTCTCCATACAGCTAGACTGACCATAACAGCTGAAACAGAGCAGTACCTTCTCCATACAGCTAGACTGACCATAACAGCTGAAACAGAGCAGTACCTTCTCCTCCATACAGCTAGACTGACCATAACAGCTGAAACAGAGCAGTACTTTCTCCATACAGCTAGACTGACCATAAGAGCTGAAACAAAGCAGTACCTTCTCCATACAGCTAGACTGGCCATAACAGCTGAAACAGAGCAGTACCTTCTCCATACAGCTTTACTGACCATAACAGCTGAAAGAGAGTAGTACCTTCTCCATACAGCTAGACTGACCATAACAGCTGAAACAGAGCAGTACCTTCCCCATACAGATAGACTGACCATAACAGCTGAAACAGAGCAGTACCTTCTCCATACAGCTAGACTGACCATAACAGCTGAAACAGAGCAGTACCTTCCCCATACAGCTAGACTGACCATAACAGCTGAAACAGAGCAGTACCTTCCCCATACAGCTAGACTGACCATAACAGCTGAAACAGAGCAGTACCTTCTTCTCCATACAGCTAGACTGACCATAACAGCTGAAACAGAGCAGTACCTTCTTCTCCATACAGCTAGACTGACCATAACAGCTGTAACAGAGCAGTACCTTCTCCATACAGCTAGACTGACCATAACAGCTGAAACAGAGCAGTACCTTCTTCTCCATACAGCTAGACTGACCATAACAGCTGAAACAGAGCAGTACCTTCTCCTCCATACAGCTAGACTGACCATAACAGCTGAAACAGAGCAGTATCTTCTCCTCCATACAGCTAGACTGACCATAACAGCTGAAACAGAGCAGTACCTTCTCCATACACCTAGACTGACCATAACAGCTGAAACAGAGCAGTACCTTCTCCTCCATACAGCTAGACTGACCATAACAGCTGAAACAGAGCAGTACCTTCTCCATACAGCTAGACTGACCATAACAGCTGAAACAGAGCAGTATCTTCTCCATACAGCTAGACTGACCATAACAGCTGAAACAGAGCAGCACCTTCTCCATACAGCTAGACTGACCATAACAGCTGAAACAGAGCAGTACCTTCTCCTCCATACAGCTAGACTGACCATAACAGCTGAAACAGAGCAGTACCTTCTTCTCCATACAGCTAGACTGACCATAACAGCTGAAACAGAGCAGTACCTTCTCCATACAGCTAGACTGACCATAACAGCTGAAACAGAGCAGTACCTTCTCCCTACAGCTAGACTGACCATAACAGCTGAAACAGAGCAGTACCTTCTCCTCCATACAGCTAGACTGACCATAACAGCTGAAACAGAGCAGTCCCTTCTTCTCCATACAGCTAGACTGACCATAACAGCTGAAACAGAGCAGTACCTTCTCCTCCATACAGCTAGACTGACCATAACAGCTGAAACAGAGCAGTACCTTCTCCATACAGCTAGACTGACCATAACAGCTGAAACAGAGCAGTACCTTCTCCTCCATACAGCTAGACTGACCATAACAGCTGAAACAGAGCAGTACCTTCTCCTCCATACAGCTAGACTGGCCATAACAGCTGAAACAGAGCAGTACCTTCTCCTCCATACAGGCAGACTGACCATAACAGCTGAAACAGAGCAGTACCTTCTCCTCCATACAGCTAGACTTACCATAACAGCTGAAACAGAGCAGTACCTTCTCCTCCATACAGCTAGACTGACCATAACAGCTGAAACAGAGCAGTACCTTCTCCATACAGCTAGACTGGCCATAACAGCTGAAACAGAGCAGTACCTTCTCCATACAGCTAGACTGACCATAACAGCTGAAACAGAGCAGTACCTTCTCCATACAGCTAGACTGACCATAACAGCTGAAACAGAGCAGTACCTTCTCCTCCATACAGCTAGACTGACCATAACAGCTGAAACAGAGCAGTACCTTCTCCTCCATACAGCTAGACTGGCCATAACAGCTGAAACAGAGCAGTACCTTCTCCTCCATACAGCTAGACTGACCATAACAGCTGAAACAGAGCAGTACCTTCTCCATACAGCTAGACTGACCATAACAGCTGAAACAGAGCAGTACCTTCTCCATACAGCTAGACTGACCATAACAGCTGAAACAGAGCAGTACCTTCTCCATACTGCTAGACTGACCATAACAGCTGAAACAGAGCAGTACCTTCTCCATACAGCTAGACTGACCATAACAGCTGAAACAGAGCAGTACCTTCTCCTCCATACAGCTATACTGACCATAACAGCTGAAACAGAGCAGTACCTTCTCCATACAGCTAGACTGACCATAACAGCTGAAACAGAGCAGTACCTTCTCCATACAGCTAGACTGACCATAACAGCTGAAACAGAGCAGTACCTTCTCCTCCATACAGCTAGACTGACCATAACAGCTGAAACAGAGCAGTACCTTCTCCATACAGCTAGACTGACCATAACAGCTGAAACAGAGCAGTACCTTCTCCATACAGCTAGACTGACCATAACAGCTGAAACAGAGCAGTACCTTCTCCTCCATACAGCTAGACTGACCATAACAGCTGAAACAGAGCAGTACCTTCTTCTCCATACAGCTAGACTGACCATAACAGCTGAAACAGAGCAGTACCTTCTCCATACAGCTAGACTGACCATAACAGCTGAAACAGAGCAGTACCTTCTCCTCCATACAGCTAGACTGACCATAACAGCTGAAACAGAGCAGTACCTTCTCCATACAGCTAGACTGACCATAACAGCTGAAACAGAGCAGTACCTTCTCCATACAGCTAGACTGACCATAACAGCTGAAACAGAGCAGTACCTTCTCCTCCATACAGCTAGACTGACCATAACAGCTGAAAAATAGCAGTACCTTCTCCTCCATACAGCTAGACTGACCATAACAGCTGAAACAGAGCAGTACCTTCTCCATACAGCTAGACTGGCCATAACAGCTGAAACAGAGCAGTACCTTCTCCTCCATACAGCTAGACTGACCATAACAGCTGAAACAGAGCAGTACCTTCTCCTCCATACAGCTAGACTGACCATAACAGCTGAAACAGAGCAGTACCTTCTCCATACAGCTAGAATGGCCATAACAGTTGAAACAGAGCAGTACCTTCTCCATACAGCTAGACTGACCATAACAGCTGAAACAGAGCAGTACCTTCTCCTCCATACAGCTAGACTGACCATAACAGCTGAAACAGAGCAGTACCTTCTCCTCCATACAGCTAGACTGACCATAACAGCTGAAACAGAGCAGTACCTTCTCCATACAGCTAGACTGACCATAACAGCTGAAACAGGGCAGTACCTTCTCCATACAGCTAGACTGACCATAACAGCTGAAACAGAGCAGCACCTTCTCCATACAGCTAGACTGACCATAACAGCTGAAACAGAGCAGTACCTTCTCCTCCATACAGCTAGACTGACCATAACAGCTGAAACAGAGCAGTACCTTCTTCTCCATACAGCTAGACTGACCATAACAGCTGAAACAGAGCAGTACCTTCTCCATACAGCTAGACTGACCATAACAGCTGAAACAGAGCAGTACCTTCTCCCTACAGCTAGACTGACCATAACAGCTGAAACAGAGCAGTACCTTCTCCTCCATACAGCTAGACTGACCATAACAGCTGAAACAGAGCAGTACCTTCTTCTCCATACAGCTAGACTGACCATAACAGCTGAAACAGAGCAGTACCTTCTCCTCCATACAGCTAGACTGACCATAACAGCTGAAACAGAGCAGTACCTTCTCCATACAGCTAGACTGACCATAACAGCTGAAACAGAGCAGTACCTTCTCCTCCATACAGCTAGACTGACCATAACAGCTGAAACAGAGCAGCACCTTCTCCTCCATACAGCTAGACTGGCCATAACAGCTGAAACAGAGCAGTACCTTCTCCTCCATACAGGCAGACTGACCATAACAGCTGAAACAGAGCAGTACCTTCTCCTCCATACAGCTAGACTTACCATAACAGCTGAAACAGAGCAGTACCTTCTCCTCCATACAGCTAGACTGACCATAACAGCTGAAACAGAGCAGTACCTTCTCCATACAGCTAGACTGACCATAACAGCTGAAACAGAGCAGTACCTTCTCCTCCATACAGCTAGACTGGCCATAACAGCTGAAACAGAGCAGTACCTTCTCCTCCATACAGCTAGACTGACCATAACAGCTGAAACAGAGCAGTACCTTCTCCATACAGCTAGACTGACCATAACAGCTGAAACAGAGCAGTACCTTCTCCATACAGCTAGACTGACCATAACAGCTGAAACAGAGCAGTACCTTCTCCATACAGCTAGACTGACCATAACAGCTGAAACAGAGCAGTACCTTCTCCATACAGCTAGACTGACCATAACAGCTGAAACAGAGCAGTACCTTCTCCTCCATACAGCTAGACTGACCATAACAGCTGAAACAGAGCAGTACCTTCTCCATACAGCTAGACTGACCATAACAGCTGAAACAGAGCAGTACCTTCTCCATACAGCTAGACTGACCATAACAGCTGAAACAGAGCAGTACCTTCTCCTCCATACAGCTAGACTGACCATAACAGCTGAAACAGAGCAGTACCTTCTCCATACAGCTAGACTGACCATAACAGCTGAAACAGAGCAGTACCTTCTCCATACAGCTAGACTGACCATAACAGCTGAAACAGAGCAGTACCTTCTCCTCCATACAGCTAGACTGACCATAACAGCTGAAACAGAGCAGTACCTTCTTCTCCATACAGCTAGACTGACCATAACAGCTGAAACAGAGCAGTACCTTCTCCATACAGCTAGACTGACCATAACAGCTGAAACAGAGCAGTACCTTCTCCTCCATACAGCTAGACTGACCATAACAGCTGAAACAGAGCAGTACCTTCTCCATACAGCTAGACTGACCATAACAGCTGAAACAGAGCAGTACCTTCTCCATACAGCTAGACTGACCATAACAGCTGAAACAGAGCAGTACCTTCTCCTCCATACAGCTAGACTGACCATAACAGCTGAAAAATAGCAGTACCTTCTCCTCCATACAGCTAGACTGACCATAACAGCTGAAACAGAGCAGTACCTTCTCCATACAGCTAGACTGGCCATAACAGCTGAAACAGAGCAGTACCTTCTCCTCCATACAGCTAGACTGACCATAACAGCTGAAACAGAGCAGTACCTTCTCCTCCATACAGCTAGACTGACCATAACAGCTGAAACAGAGCAGTACCTTCTCCATACAGCTAGAATGGCCATAACAGCTGAAACAGAGCAGTACCTTCTCCATACAGCTAGACTGACCATAACAGCTGGAACAGAGCAGTACCTTCTCCTCCATACAGCTAGACTGACCATAACAGCTGAAACAGAGCAGTACCTTCTCCTCCATACAGCTAGACTGACCATAACAGCTGAAACAGAGCAGTACCTTCTCCATACAGCTAGACTGACCATAACAGCTGAAACAGAGCAGTACCTTCTCCTCCATACAGCTAGACTGACCATAACAGCTGAAACAGAGCAGTACCTTCCCCATACAGCTAGACTGACCATAACAGCTGAAACAGAGCAGTACCTTCTCCATACAGCTAGACTGACCATAACAGCTGAAACAGAGCAGTACCTTCTCCATACAGCTAGACTGACCATAACAGCTGAAACAGAGCAGTACCTTCTCCTCCATACAGCTAGACTGACCATAAAAGCTGAAACAGAGCAGTACCTTCTTCTCCATACAGCTAGTCTGACCATAACAGCTGAAACAGAGCAGTACCTTCTCCATACAGCTAGACTGACCATAACAGCTGAAACAGAGCAGTACCTTCTCCCTACAGCTAGATTGACCATAACAGCTGAAACAGAGCAGTACCTTCTCCTCCATACAGCTAGACTGACCATAACAGCTGAAACAGAGAAGTACCTTCTCCATACAGCTAGACTGACCATAACAGCTGAAACAGAGCAGTACCTTCTCCATACAGCTAGACTGACCATAACAGCTGAAACAGAGCAGTACCTTCTCCATACAGCTAGACTGACCATAACAGCTGAAACAGAGCAGTACCTTCTCCTCCATACAGCTAGACTGACCATAACAGCTGAAACAGAGCAGTACTTTCTCCATACAGCTAGACTGACCATAAGAGCTGAAACAGAGCAGTACCTTCTCCATACAGCTAGACTGGCCATAACAGCTGAAACAGAGCAGTACCTTCTCCATACAGCTATACTGACCATAACAGCTGAAAGAGAGTAGTACCTTCTCCATACAGCTAGACTGACCATAACAGCTGAAACAGAGCAGTACCTTCCCCATACAGATAGACTGACCATAACAGCTGAAACAGAGCAGTACCTTCTCCATACAGCTAGACTGACCATAACAGCTGAAACAGAGCAGTACCTTCCCCATACAGCTAGACTGACCATAACAGCTGAAACAGAGCAGTACCTTCCCCATACAGCTAGACTGACCATAACAGCTGAAACAGAGCAGTACCTTCTTCTCCATACAGCTAGACTGACCATAACAGCTGAAACAGAGCAGTACCTTCTTCTCCATACAGCTAGACTGACCATAACAGCTGTAACAGAGCAGTACCTTCTCCTTACAGCTAGACTGACCATAACAGCTGAAACAGAGCAGTACCTTCTTCTCCATACAGCTAGACTGACCATAACAGCTGAAACAGAGCAGTACCTTCTCCTCCATACAGCTAGACTGACCATAACAGCTGAAACAGAGCAGTATCTTCTCCTCCATACAGCTAGACTGACCATAACAGCTGAAACAGAGCAGTACCTTCTCCATACACCTAGACTGACCATAACAGCTGAAACAGAGCAGTACCTTCTCCTCCATACAGCTAGACTGACCATAACAGCTGAAACAGAGCAGTACCTTCTCCATACAGCTAGACTGACCATAACAGCTGAAACAGAGCAGTACCTTCTCCATACAGCTAGACTGACCATAACAGCTGAAACAGGGCAGTATCTTCTCCATACAGCTAGACTGACCATAACAGCTGAAACAGAGCAGCACCTTCTCCATACAGCTAGACTGACCATAACAGCTGAAACAGAGCAGTACCTTCTCCTCCATACAGCTAGACTGACCATAACAGCTGAAACAGAGCAGTACCTTCTTCTCCATACAGCTAGTCTGACCATAACAGCTGAAACAGAGCAGTACCTTCTCCATACAGCTAGACTGACCATAACAGCTGAAACAGAGCAGTACCTTCTCCCTACAGCTAGACTGACCATAACAGCTGAAACAGAGCAGTACCTTCTCCTCCATACAGCTAGACTGACCATAACAGCTGAAACAGAGCAGTACCTTCTCCATACAGCTAGACTGACCATAAGAGCTGAAACAGAGCAGTACCTTCTCCATACAGCTAGACTGACCATAACAGCTGAAACAGAGCAGTACCTTCCCCATACAGCTAGACTGACCATAACAGCTGAAACAGAGCAGTACCTTCTCCATACAGCTAGACTGACCATAACAGCTGAAACAGAGCAGTACCTTCTCCATACAGCTAGACTGACCATAACAGCTGAAACAGAGCAGTACCTTCTCCATTAAGCTAGACTGACCATAACAGCTGAAACAGAGCAGCACCTTCTCCATACAGCTAGACTGACCATAACAGCTGAAACAGAGCAGTACCTTCTCCATACAGCTAGACTGACCATAACAGCTGAAACAGAGCAGTATCTTCTCCTCCATACAGCTAGACTGACCATAACAGCTGAAACAGAGCAGTACCTTCTCCATACAGCTAGACTGACCATAACAGCTGAAACAGAGCAGTACCTTCTCCTCCATACAGCTAGACTGACCATAACAGCTGAAACAGAGCAGTACCTTCTCCATACAGCTAGACTGACCATAACAGCTGAAACAGAGCAGTACCTTCTCCATACAGCTAGACTGACCATAACAGCTGAAACAGGGCAGTACCTTCTCCATACAGCTAGACTGACCATAACAGCTGAAACAGAGCAGCACCTTCTCCATACAGCTAGACTGACCATAACAGCTGAAACAGAGCAGTACCTTCTCCTCCATACAGCTAGACTGACCATAACAGCTGAAACAGAGCAGTACCTTCTTCTCCATACAGCTAGACTGACCATAACAGCTGAAACAGAGCAGTACCTTCTCCATACAGCTAGACTGACCATAACAGCTGAAACAGAGCAGTACCTTCTCCCTACAGCTAGACTGACCATAACAGCTGAAACAGAGCAGTACCTTCTCCTCCATACAGCTAGACTGACCATAACAGCTGAAACAGAGCAGTACCTTCTCCATACAGCTAGACTGACCATAAGAGCTGAAACAGAGCAGTACCTTCTCCATACAGCTAGACTGACCATAACAGCTGAAACAGAGCAGTACCTTCCCCATACAGCTAGACTGACCATAACAGCTGAAACAGAGCAGTACCTTCTCCATACAGCTAGACTGACCATAACAGCTGAAACAGAGCAGTACCTTCTCCATACAGCTAGACTGACCATAACAGCTGAAACAGAGCAGTACCTTCTCCATTAAGCTAGACTGACCATAACAGCTGAAACAGAGCAGCACCTTCTCCATACAGCTAGACTGACCATAACAGCTGAAACAGAGCAGTACCTTCTCCATACAGCTAGACTGACCATAACAGCTGAAACAGAGCAGTACCATCTCCATACAGCTAGACTGACCATAACAGCTGAAACAGAGCAGCACCTTCTCCATACAGCTAGACTGACCATAACAGCTGAAACAGAGCAGTACCTTCTCCATACAGCTAGACTGACCATAACAGCTGAAACAGAGCAGTACCTTCTCCATACAGCTAGACTGACCATAACAGCTGAAACAGAGCAGTACCTTCTCCCTACAGCTAGACTGACCATAACAGCTGAAACAGAGCAGTACCTTCTCCTCCATACAGCTAGACTGACCATAACAGCTGAAACAGAGCAGTACCTTCTTCTCCATACAGCTAGTCTGACCATAACAGCTGAAACAGAGCAGTACCTTCTCCATACAGATAGACTGACCATAACAGCTGAAACAGAGCAGTACCTTCTCCCTACAGCTAGACTGACCATAACAGCTGAAACAGAGCAGTACCTTCTCCTCCATACAGCTAGACTGACCATAACAGCTGAAACAGAGCAGTACCTTCTCCATACAGCTAGACTGACCATAAGAGCTGAAACAGAGCAGTACCTTCTCCATACAGCTAGACTGACCATAACAGCTGAAACAGAGCAGTACCTTCTCCATACAGCTAGACTGACCATAACAGCTGAAACAGAGCAGTACCTTCCCCATACAGCTAGACTGACCATAACAGCTGAAACAGAGCAGTACCTTCTCCATACAGCTAGACTGACCATAACAGCTGAAACAGAGCAGTACCTTCTCCATACAGCTAGACTGACCATAACAGCTGAAACAGAGCAGTACCTTCTCCTCCATACAGCTAGACTGACCATAACAGCTGAAACAGAGCAGCACCTTCTCCATACAGCTAGACTGACCATAACAGCTGAAACAGAGCAGTACCTTCTCCATACAGCTAGACTGACCATAACAGCTGAAACAGAGCAGTACCTTCTCCATACAGCTAGACTGACCATAACAGCTGAAACAGAGCAGTACCTTCTCCTCCATACAGCTAGACTGACCATAACAGCTGAAACAGAGCAGTACCTTCTTCTCCATACAGCTAGTCTGACCATAACAGCTGAAACAGAGCAGTACCTTCTCCATACAGCTAGACTGACCATAACAGCTGAAACAGAGCAGTACCTTCTCCCTACAGCTAGACTGACCATAACAGCTGAAACAGAGCAGTACCTTCTCCATACAGCTAGACTGACCATAACAGCTGAAACAGAGCAGTACCTTCTCCTCCATACAGCTAGACTGACCATAAAAGCTGAAACAGAGCAGTACCTTCTCCTCCATACAGCTAGACTGACCATAACAGCTGAAACAGAGCAGTACCTTCTCCATACAGCTAGACTGACCATAACAGCTGAAACAGAGCAGTACCTTCTCCATACAGCTAGACTGACCATAACAGCTGAAACAGAGCAGTACCTTCTCCATACAGCTAGACTGACCATAACAGCTGAAACAGAGCAGTACCTTCTCCTCCATACAGCTAGACTGACCATAACAGCTGAAACAGAGCAGTACTTTCTCCATACAGCTAGACTGACCATAAGAGCTGAAACAGAGCAGTACCTTCTCCATACAGCTAGACTGGCCATAACAGCTGAAACAGAGCAGTACCTTCTCCATACAGCTATACTGACCATAACAGCTGAAAGAGAGCAGTACCTTCTCCATACAGCTAGACTGACCATAACAGCTGAAACAGAGCAGTACCTTCCCCATACAGATAGACTGACCATAACAGCTGAAACAGAGCAGTACCTTCTCCATACAGCTAGACTGACCATAACAGCTGAAACAGAGCAGTACCTACCCCATACAGCTAGACTGACCATAACAGCTGAAACAGAGCAGTACCTTCTCCATACAGCTAGACTGACCATAACAGCTGAAACAGAGCAGTACCTTCTTCTCCATACAGCTAGACTGACCATAACAGCTGAAACAGAGCAGTACCTTCTTCTCCATACAGCTAGACTGACCATAACAGCTGTAACAGAGCAGTACCTTCTCCATACAGCTAGACTGACCATAACAGCTGAAACAGAGCAGTACCTTCTTCTCCATACAGCTAGACTGACCATAACAGCTGAAACAGAGCAGTACCTTCTCCTCCATACAGCTAGACTGACCATAACAGCTGAAACAGAGCAGTACCTTCTCCTCCATACAGCTAGACTGACCATAACAGCTGAAACAGAGCAGTACCTTCTCCATACAGCTAGACTGACCATAACAGCTGAAACAGAGCAGTACCTTCTCCTCCATACAGCTAGACTGACCATAACAGCTGAAACAGAGCAGTACCTTCTCCTCCATACAGCTAGACTGACCATAACAGCTGAAACAGAGCAGTACCTTCTCCATACAGCTAGACTGACCATAACAGCTGAAACAGAGCAGTACCTTCTCCTCCATACAGCTAGACTGACCATAACAGCTGAAACAGAGCAGTACCTTCTCCATACAGCTAGACTGACCATAACAGCTGAAACAGAGCAGTACCTTCTCCATACAGCTAGACTGACCATAACAGCTGAAACAGAGCAGTACCTTCTCCATACAGCTAGACTGACCATAACAGCTGAAACAGAGCAGTACCTTCTCCATACAGCTAGACTGACCATAACAGCTGAAACAGGGCAGTATCTTCTCCATACAGCTAGACTGACCATAACAGCTGAAACAGAGCAGCACCTTCTCCATACAGCTAGACTGACCATAACAGCTGAAACAGAGCAGTACCTTCTCCTCCATACAGCTAGACTGACCATAACAGCTGAAACAGAGCAGTACCTTCTTCTCCATACAGCTAGTCTGACCATAACAGCTGAAACAGAGCAGTACCTTCTCCATACAGCTAGACTGACCATAACAGCTGAAACAGAGCAGTACCTTCTCCCTACAGCTAGACTGACCATAACAGCTGAAACAGAGCAGTACCTTCTCCTCCATACAGCTAGACTGACCATAACAGCTGAAACAGAGCAGTACCTTCTCCATACAGCTAGACTGACCATAAGAGCTGAAACAGAGCAGTACCTTCTCCATACAGCTAGACTGACCATAACAGCTGAAACAGAGCAGTACCTTCTCCATACAGCTAGACTGACCATAACAGCTGAAACAGAGCAGTACCTTCCCCATACAGCTAGACTGACCATAACAGCTGAAACAGAGCAGTACCTTCTCCATACAGCTAGACTGACCATAACAGCTGAAACAGAGCAGTACCTTCTCCATACAGCTAGACTGACCATAACAGCTGAAACAGAGCAGTACCTTCTCCATTAAGCTAGACTGACCATAACAGCTGAAACAGAGCAGCACCTTCTCCATACAGCTAGACTGACCATAACAGCTGAAACAGAGCAGTACCTTCTCCATACAGCTAGACTGACCATAACAGCTGAAACAGAGCAGTATCATCTCCATACAGCTAGACTGACCATAACAGCTGAAACAGAGCAGCACCTTCTCCATACAGCTAGACTGACAATAACAGCTGAAACAGAGCAGTACCTTCTCCTCCATACAGCTAGACTGACAATAACAGCTGAAACAGAGCAGTACCTTCTTCTCCATACAGCTAGACTGACCATAACAGCTGAAACAGAGCAGTACCTTCTCCATACAGATAGACTGACCATAACAGCTGAAACAGAGCAGTACCTTCTCCCTACAGCTAGACTGACCATAACAGCTGAAACAGAGCAGTACCTTCTCCTCCATACAGCTAGACTGACCATAACAGCTGAAACAGAGCAGTACCTTCTCCATACAGCTAGACTGACCATAAGAGCTGAAACAGAGCAGTACCTTCTCCATACAGCTAGACTGACCATAACAGCTGAAACAGAGCAGTACCTTCTCCATACAGCTAGACTGACCATAACAGCTGAAACAGAGCAGTACCTTCCCCATACAGCTAGACTGACCATAACAGCTGAAACAGAGCAGTACCTTCTCCATACAGCTAGACTGACCATAACAGCTGAAACAGAGCAGTACCTTCTCCATACAGCTAGACTGACCATAACAGCTGAAACAGAGCAGTACCTTCTCCATTAAGCTAGACTGACCATAACAGCTGAAACAGAGCAGCACCTTCTCCATACAGCTAGACTGACCATAACAGCTGAAACAGAGCAGTACCTTCTCCATACAGCTAGACTGACCATAACAGCTGAAACAGAGCAGTATCATCTCCATACAGCTAGACTGACCATAACAGCTGAAACAGAGCAGCACCTTCTCCATACAGCTAGACTGACCATAACAGCTGAAACAGAGCAGTATCTTCTCCATACAGCTAGACTGACCATAACAGCTGAAACAGAGCAGTACCTTCTCCATACAGCTAGACTGACCATAACAGCTGAAACAGAGCAGTACCTTCTCCTCCATACAGCTAGACTGACCATAAAAGCTGAAACAGAGCAGTACCTTCTTCTCCATACAGCTAGTCTGACCATAACAGCTGAAACAGAGCAGTACCTTCTCCATACAGCTAGACTGACCATAACAGCTGAAACAGAGCAGTACCTTCTCCCTACAGCTAGACTGACCATAACAGCTGAAACAGAGCAGTACCTTCTCCATACAGCTAGACTGACCATAACAGCTGAAACAGAGCAGTACCTTCTCCTCCATACAGCTAGACTGACCATAAAAGCTGAAACAGAGCAGTACCTTCTCCTCCATACAGCTAGACTGACCATAACAGCTGAAACAGAGAAGTACCTTCTCCATACAGCTAGACTGACCATAACAGCTGAAACAGAGCAGTACCTTCTCCATACAGCTAGACTGACCATAACAGCTGAAACAGAGCAGTACCTTCTCCATACAGCTAGACTGACCATAACAGCTGAAACAGAGCAGTACCTTCTCCTCCATACAGCTAGACTGACCATAACAGCTGAAACAGAGCAGTACTTTCTCCATACAGCTAGACTGACCATAAGAGCTGAAACAGAGCAGTACCTTCTCCATACAGCTAGACTGGCCATAACAGCTGAAACAGAGCAGTACCTTCTCCATACAGCTATACTGACCATAACAGCTGAAAGAGAGTAGTACCTTCTCCATACAGCTAGACTGACCATAACAGCTGAAACAGAGCAGTACCTTCCCCATACAGATAGACTGACCATAACAGCTGAAACAGAGCAGTACCTTCTCCATACAGCTAGACTGACCATAACAGCTGAAACAGAGCAGTACCTTCCCCATACAGCTAGACTGACCATAACAGCTGAAACAGAGCAGTACCTTCCCCCATACAGCTAGACTGACCATAACAGCTGAAACAGAGCAGTACCTTCTTCTCCATACAGCTAGACTGACCATAACAGCTGAAACAGAGCAGTACCTTCTTCTCCATACAGCTAGACTGACCATAACAGCTGTAACAGAGCAGTACCTTCTCCATACAGCTAGACTGACCATAACAGCTGAAACAGAGCAGTACCTTCTTCTCCATACAGCTAGACTGACCATAACAGCTGAAACAGAGCAGTACCTTCTCCTCCATACAGCTAGACTGACCATAACAGCTGAAACAGAGCAGTACCTTCTCCTCCATACAGCTAGACTGACCATAACAGCTGAAACAGAGCAGTACCTTCTCCATACAGCTAGACTGACCATAACAGCTGAAACAGAGCAGTACCTTCTCCTCCATACAGCTAGACTGACCATAACAGCTGAAACAGAGCAGTACCTTCTCCATACAGCTAGACTGACCATAACAGCTGAAACAGAGCAGTACCTTCTCCATACAGCTAGACTGACCATAACAGCTGAAACAGAGCAGCACCTTCTCCATACAGCTAGACTGACCATAACAGCTGAAACAGAGCAGTACCTTCTCCATACAGCTAGACTGACCATAACAGCTGAAACAGAGCAGTATCTTCTCCATACAGCTAGACTGACCATAACAGCTGAAACAGAGCAGCACCTTCTCCATACAGCTAGACTGACCATAACAGCTGAAACAGAGCAGTATCTTCTCCATACAGCTAGACTGACCATAACAGCTGAAACAGAGCAGTACCTTCTCCATACAGCTAGACTGACCATAACAGCTGAAACAGAGCAGTACCTTCTCCATACAGCTAGACTGACCATAAAAGCTGAAACAGAGCAGTACCTTCTTCTCCATACAGCTAGTCTGACCATAACAGCTGAAACAGAGCAGTACCTTCTCCATACAGCTAGACTGACCATAACAGCTGAAACAGAGCAGTACCTTCTCCCTACAGCTAGACTGACCATAACAGCTGAAACAGAGCAGTACCTTCTCCATACAGCTAGACTGACCATAACAGCTGAAACAGAGCAGTACCTTCTCCTCCATACAGCTAGACTGACCATAAAAGCTGAAACAGAGCAGTACCTTCTCCTCCATACAGCTAGACTGACCATAACAGCTGAAACAGAGAAGTACCTTCTCCATACAGCTAGACTGACCATAACAGCTGAAACAGAGCAGTACCTTCTCCATACAGCTAGACTGACCATAACAGCTGAAACAGAGCAGTACCTTCTCCATACAGCTAGACTGACCATAACAGCTGAAACAGAGCAGTACCTTCTCCTCCATACAGCTAGACTGACCATAACAGCTGAAACAGAGCAGTACTTTCTCCATACAGCTAGACTGACCATAAGAGCTGAAACAGAGCAGTACCTTCTCCATAAAGCTAGACTGGCCATAACAGCTGAAACAGAGCAGTACCTTCTCCATACAGCTATACTGACCATAACAGCTGAAAGAGAGCAGTACCTTCTCCATACAGCTAGACTGACCATAACAGCTGAAACAGAGCAGTACCTTCCCCCATACAGATAGACTGACCATAACAGCTGAAACAGAGCAGTACCTTCTCCATACAGCTAGACTGACCATAACAGCTGAAACAGAGCAGTACCTTCCCCATACAGCTAGACTGACCATAACAGCTGAAACAGAGCAGTACCTTCCCCATACAGCTAGACTGACCATAACAGCTGAAACAGAGCAGTACCTTCTTCTCCATACAGCTAGACTGACCATAACAGCTGAAACAGAGCAGTACCTTCTTCTCCATACAGCTAGACTGACCATAACAGCTGTAACAGAGCAGTACCTTCTCCATACAGCTAGACTGACCATAACAGCTGAAACAGAGCAGTACCTTCTTCTCCATACAGCTAGACTGACCATAACAGCTGAAACAGAGCAGTACCTTCTCCTCCATACAGCTAGACTGACCATAACAGCTGAAACAGAGCAGTACCTTCTCCTCCATACAGCTAGACTGACCATAACAGCTGAAACAGAGCAGTACCTTCTCCATACAGCTAGACTGACCATAACAGCTGAAACAGAGCAGTACCTTCTCCTCCATACAGCTAGACTGACCATAACAGCTGAAACAGAGCAGTACCTTCTCCATACAGCTAGACTGACCATAACAGCTGAAACAGAGCAGTACCTTCTCCATACAGCTAGACTGACCATAACAGCTGAAACAGGGCAGTACTCTTCTCCATACAGCTAGACTGACCATAACAGCTGAAACAGAGCAGCACCTTCTCCATACAGCTAGACTGACCATAACAGCTGAAACAGAGCAGTACCTTCTCCTCCATACAGCTAGACTGACCATAACAGCTGAAACAGAGCAGTACCTTCTTCTCCATACAGCTAGTCTGACCATAACAGCTGAAACAGAGCAGTACCTTCTCCATACAGCTAGACTGACCATAACAGCTGAAACAGAGCAGTACCTTCTCCCTACAGCTAGACTGACCATAACAGCTGAAACAGAGCAGTACCTTCTCCTCCATACAGCTAGACTGACCATAACAGCTGAAACAGAGCAGTACCTTCTCCATACAGCTAGACTGACCATAAGAGCTGAAACAGAGCAGTACCTTCTCCATACAGCTAGACTGACCATAACAGCTGAAACAGAGCAGTACCTTCTCCATACAGCTAGACTGACCATAACAGCTGAAACAGAGCAGTACCTTCCCCATACAGCTAGACTGACCATAACAGCTGAAACAGAGCAGTACCTTCTCCATACAGCTAGACTGACCATAACAGCTGAAACAGAGCAGTACCTTCTCCATACAGCTAGACTGACCATAACAGCTGAAACAGAGCAGTACCTTCTCCATTAAGCTAGACTGACCATAACAGCTGAAACAGAGCAGCACCTTCTCCATACAGCTAGACTGACCATAACAGCTGAAACAGAGCAGTACCTTCTCCATACAGCTAGACTGACCATAACAGCTGAAACAGAGCAGTATCATCTCCATACAGCTAGACTGACCATAACAGCTGAAACAGAGCAGCACCTTCTCCATACAGCTAGACTGACAATAACAGCTGAAACAGAGCAGTACCTTCTCCTCCATACAGCTAGACTGACAATAACAGCTGAAACAGAGCAGTACCTTCTTCTCCATACAGCTAGTCTGACCATAACAGCTGAAACAGAGCAGTACCTTCTCCATACAGATAGACTGACCATAACAGCTGAAACAGAGCAGTACCTTCTCCCTACAGCTAGACTGACCATAACAGCTGAAACAGAGCAGTACCTTCTCATCCATACAGCTAGACTGACCATAACAGCTGAAACAGAGCAGTACCTTCTCCATACAGCTAGACTGACCATAAGAGCTGAAACAGAGCAGTACCTTCTCCATACTGCTAGACTGACCATAACAGCTGAAACAGAGCAGTACCTTCTCCATACAGCTAGACTGACCATAACAGCTGAAACAGAGCAGTACCTTCCCCATACAGCTAGACTGACCATAACAGCTGAAACAGAGCAGTACCTTCTCCATACAGCTAGACTGACCATAACAGCTGAAACAGAGCAGTACCTTCTCCATACAGCTAGACTGACCATAACAGCTGAAACAGAGCAGACCTTCTCCATTAAGCTAGACTGACCATAACAGCTGAAACAGAGCAGCACCTTCTCCATACAGCTAGACTGACCATAACAGCTGAAACAGAGCAGTACCTTCTCCATACAGCTAGACTGACCATAACAGCTGAAACAGAGCAGTATCATCTCCATACAGCTAGACTGACCATAACAGCTGAAACAGAGCAGCACCTTCTCCATACAGCTAGACTGACCATAACAGCTGAAACAGAGCAGTATCTTCTCCATACAGCTAGACTGACCATAACAGCTGAAACAGAGCAGTACCTTCTCCATACAGCTAGACTGACCATAACAGCTGAAACAGAGCAGTACCTTCTCCTCCATACAGCTAGACTGACCATAAAAGCTGAAACAGAGCAGTACCTTCTTCTCCATACAGCTAGTCTGACCATAACAGCTGAAACAGAGCAGTACCTTCTCCATACAGCTAGACTGACCATAACAGCTGAAACAGAGCAGTACCTTCTCCCTACAGCTAGACTGACCATAACAGCTGAAACAGAGCAGTACCTTCTCCATACAGCTAGACTGACCATAACAGCTGAAACAGAGCAGTACCTTCTCCTCCATACAGCTAGACTGACCATAAAAGCTGAAACAGAGCAGTACCTTCTCCTCCATACAGCTAGACTGACCATAACAGCTGAAACAGAGAAGTACCTTCTCCATACAGCTAGACTGACCATAACAGCTGAAACAGAGCAGTACCTTCTCCATACAGCTAGACTGACCATAACAGCTGAAACAGAGCAGTACCTTCTCCATACAGCTAGACTGACCATAACAGCTGAAACAGAGCAGTACCTTCTCCTCCATACAGCTAGACTGACCATAACAGCTGAAACAGAGCAGTACTTTCTCCATACAGCTAGACTGACCATAAGAGCTGAAACAGAGCAGTACCTTCTCCATACAGCTAGACTGGCCATAACAGCTGAAACAGAGCAGTACCTTCTCCATACAGCTATACTGACCATAACAGCTGAAAGAGAGTAGTACCTTCTCCATACAGCTAGACTGACCATAACAGCTGAAACAGAGCAGTACCTTCCCCATACAGATAGACTGACCATAACAGCTGAAACAGAGCAGTACCTTCTCCATACAGCTAGACTGACCATAACAGCTGAAACAGAGCAGTACCTTCCCCATACAGCTAGACTGACCATAACAGCTGAAACAGAGCAGTACCTTCCTCCATACAGCTAGACTGACCATAACAGCTGAAACAGAGCAGTACCTTCTTCTCCATACAGCTAGACTGACCATAACAGCTGAAACAGAGCAGTACCTTCTTCTCCATACAGCTAGACTGACCATAACAGCTGTAACAGAGCAGTACCTTCTCCATACAGCTAGACTGACCATAACAGCTGAAACAGAGCAGTACCTTCTTCTCCATACAGCTAGACTGACCATAACAGCTGAAACAGAGCAGTACCTTCTCCTCCATACAGCTAGACTGACCATAACAGCTGAAACAGAGCAGTACCTTCTCCATACACCTAGACTGACCATAACAGCTGAAACAGAGCAGTACCTTCTCCTCCATACAGCTAGACTGACCATAACAGCTGAAACAGAGCAGTACCTCTTCTCCATACAGCTAGACTGACCATAACAGCTGAAACAGAGCAGTACCTTCTCCATACAGCTAGACTGACCATAACAGCTGAAACAGAGCAGCACCTTCTCCATACAGCTAGACTGACCATAACAGCTGAAACAGAGCAGTACCTTCTCCATACAGCTAGACTGACCATAACAGCTGAAACAGAGCAGTATCATCTCCATACAGCTAGACTGACCATAACAGCTGAAACAGAGCAGCACCTTCTCCATACAGCTAGACTGACCATAACAGCTGAAACAGAGCAGTATCTTCTCCATACAGCTAGACTGACCATAACAGCTGAAACAGAGCAGTACCTTCTCCATACAGCTAGACTGACCATAACAGCTGAAACAGAGCAGTACCTTCTCCTCCATACAGCTAGACTGACCATAAAAGCTGAAACAGAGCAGTACCTTCTTCTCCATACAGCTAGTCTGACCATAACAGCTGAAACAGAGCAGTACCTTCTCCATACAGCTAGACTGACCATAACAGCTGAAACAGAGCAGTACCTTCTCCCTACAGCTAGACTGACCATAACAGCTGAAACAGAGCAGTACCTTCTCCATACAGCTAGACTGACCATAACAGCTGAAACAGAGCAGTACCTTCTCCTCCATACAGCTAGACTGACCATAAAAGCTGAAACAGAGCAGTACCTTCTCCTCCATACAGCTAGACTGACCATAACAGCTGAAACAGAGAAGTACCTTCTCCATACAGCTAGACTGACCATAACAGCTGAAACAGAGCAGTACCTTCTCCATACAGCTAGACTGACCATAACAGCTGAAACAGAGCAGTACCTTCTCCATACAGCTAGACTGACCATAACAGCTGAAACAGAGCAGTACCTTCTCCTCCATACAGCTAGACTGACCATAACAGCTGAAACAGAGCAGTACTTTCTCCATACAGCTAGACTGACCATAAGAGCTGAAACAGAGCAGTACCTTCTCCATACAGCTAGACTGGCCATAACAGCTGAAACAGAGCAGTACCTTCTCCATACAGCTAGACTGACCATAACAGCTGAAACAGAGCAGTACCTTCTCCATACAGCTAGACTGACCATAACAGCTGAAACAGAGCAGTACCTTCTCCATTAAGCTAGACTGACCATAACAGCTGAAACAGAGCAGCACCTTCTCCATACAGCTAGACTGACCATAACAGCTGAAACAGAGCAGTACCTTCTCCATACAGCTAGACTGACCATAACAGCTGAAACAGAGCAGTATCATCTCCATACAGCTAGACTGACCATAACAGCTGAAACAGAGCAGCACCTTCTCCATACAGCTAGACTGACCATAACAGCTGAAACAGAGCAGTATCTTCTCCATACAGCTAGACTGACCATAACAGCTGAAACAGAGCAGTACCTTCTCCATACAGCTAGACTGACCATAACAGCTGAAACAGAGCAGTACCTTCTCCTCCATACAGCTAGACTGACCATAAAAGCTGAAACAGAGCAGTACCTTCTTCTCCATACAGCTAGTCTGACCATAACAGCTGAAACAGAGCAGTACCTTCTCCATACAGCTAGACTGACCATAACAGCTGAAACAGAGCAGTACCTTCTCCCTACAGCTAGACTGACCATAACAGCTGAAACAGAGCAGTACCTTCTCCATACAGCTAGACTGACCATAACAGCTGAAACAGAGCAGTACCTTCTCCTCCATACAGCTAGACTGACCATAAAAGCTGAAACAGAGCAGTACCTTCTCCTCCATACAGCTAGACTGACCATAACAGCTGAAACAGAGAAGTACCTTCTCCATACAGCTAGACTGACCATAACAGCTGAAACAGAGCAGTACCTTCTCCATACAGCTAGACTGACCATAACAGCTGAAACAGAGCAGTACCTTCTCCATACAGCTAGACTGACCATAACAGCTGAAACAGAGCAGTACCTTCTCCTCCATACAGCTAGACTGACCATAACAGCTGAAACAGAGCAGTACTTTCTCCATACAGCTAGACTGACCATAAGAGCTGAAACAGAGCAGTACCTTCTCCATACAGCTAGACTGGCCATAACAGCTGAAACAGAGCAGTACCTTCTCCATACAGCTATACTGACCATAACAGCTGAAAGAGAGTAGTACCTTCTCCATCACAGCTAGACTGACCATAACAGCTGAAACAGAGCAGTACCTTCTCCCATACAGATAGACTGACCATAACAGCTGAAACAGAGCAGTACCTTCTCCATACAGCTAGACTGACCATAACAGCTGAAACAGAGCAGTACCTTCCCCATACAGCTAGACTGACCATAACAGCTGAAACAGAGCAGTACCTTCTCCCATACAGCTAGACTGACCATAACAGCTGAAACAGAGCAGTACCTTCTTCTCCATACAGCTAGACTGACCATAACAGCTGAAACAGAGCAGTACCTTCTTCTCCATACAGCTAGACTGACCATAACAGCTGAAACAGAGCAGTACCTTCTCCATACAGCTAGACTGACCATAACAGCTGAAACAGAGCAGTACCTTTCCTCCATACAGCTAGACTGACCATAACAGCTGAAACAGAGCAGTACCTTCTCTCCATACAGCTAGACTGACCATAACAGCTGAAACAGAGCAGTACCTTCTCCTCCATACAGCTAGACTGACCATAACAGCTGAAACAGAGCAGTATCTTCTCCTCCATACAGCTAGACTGACCATAACAGCTGAAACAGAGCAGTACCTTCTCCATACAGCTAGACTGACCATAACAGCTGAAACAGAGCAGTACCTTCTCCTCCATACAGCTAGACTGACCATAACAGCTGAAACAGAGCAGTACCTTCTCTCCATACAGCTAGACTGACCATAACAGCTGAAACAGAGCAGTACGCTTCTCCATACAGCTAGACTGACCATAACAGCTGAAACAGAGCAGTACCTCTTCTCCATACAGCTAGACTGACCATAACAGCTGAAACAGAGCAGTACCTTCTCCTCCATACAGCTAGACTGACCATAACAGCTGAAACAGAGCAGTACCTTCTCCATACAGCTAGACTGACCATAACAGCTGAAACAGAGCAGTACCTTCTCCATACAGCTAGACTGACCATAACAGCTGAAACAGAGCAGTACCTTCTCCATACAGCTAGACTGACCATAACAGCTGAAACAGAGCAGTACCTTCTCCATACAGCTAGACTGACCATAACAGCTGAAACAGAGCAGTACCCTTTCCTCCATACAGCTAGACTGACCATAACAGCTGAAACAG
>NW_025534955.1:0-47500 GCF_020615455.1 Coregonus clupeaformis
AGACTGTTATTAAGATACTCCTCCAGGTAACAGACTGTTATTAAGACACTCCTCAGGTAACAGACTGTCATTAAGACACTCCTCAGGTAACAGACTGTTATTAAGACACTCCTCAGGTAACAGACTGTTATTAAGACACCCTCAGGTAACAGACTGTCATTAAGACACTCCTCAGGTAAACATTAAGACACTCCTCAGGTAACAGACTGTATTAAGACACTCCTCAGGTAACAGACTGTTATTAAGACACTCCTCAGGTAACAGACTGTTATTAAGACACTCCTCAGGTAACAGACTGTCATTAAGACACTCCCTCAGGTAACAGACTGTCATTAAGACACTCCTCAGGTAACAGACTGTTATTAAGACACTCCTCAGGTAACAGACTGTCATTAAGACACTCCTCAGGTAACAGACTGTTATTAAGACACTCCTCAGGTAACAGACTGTTATTAAGACACTCCTCAGGTAACAGACTGTTATTAAGACACTCCTCAGGTAACAGACTGTATTAAGACACTCCTCAGGTAACAGACTGTTATTAAGACACTCCTCCAGGTAACAGACTGTCATTAAGACACTCCTCAGGTAACAGACTGTCATTAAGACACTCCTCAGGTAACAGACTGTCATTAAGACACTCCTCAGGTAACAGACTGTTATTAAGACACTCCTCAGGTAACAGACTGTCATTAAGACACTCCTCAGGTAACAGACTGTTATTAAGACACTCCTCAGGTAACAGACTGTTATTAAGACACTCCTCAGGTAACAGACTGTCATTAAGACACTCCTCAGGTAACAGACTGTTATTAAGACACTCCTCAGGTAACAGACTGTTATTAAGACACTCCTCAGGTAACAGACTGTCATTAAGACACTCCTCAGGTAACAGACTGTTATTAAGACACTCCTCAGGTAACAGACTGTTATTAAGACACTCCTCAGGTAACAGACTGTTATTAAGACACTCCTCAGGTAACAGACTGTTATTAAGACACTCCTCAGGTAACAGACTGTTATTAAGACACTCCTCAGGTAACAGACTGTCATTAAGACACTCCTCAGGTAACAGACTGTTATTAAGACACTCCTCAGGTAACAGACTGTTATTAAGACACTCCTCAGGTAACAGACTGTTATTAAGACACTCCTCAGGTAACAGACTGTCATTAAGACACTCCTCAGGTAACAGACTGTTATTAAGACACTCCTCAGGTAACAGACTGTTATTAAGACACTCCTCAGGTAACAGACTGTCATTAAGACACTCCTCAGGTAACAGACTGTTATTAAGACACTCCTCAGGTAACAGACTGTCATTAAGACACTCCTCAGGTAACAGACTGTCATTAAGACACTCCTCAGGTAACAGACTGTTATTAAGACACTCCTCAGGTAACAGACTGTCATTAAGACACTCCTCAGGTAACAGACTGTTATTAAGACACTCCTCAGGTAACAGACTGTTATTAAGACACTCCTCAGGTAACAGACTGTTATTAAGACACTCCTCAGGTAACAGACTGTTATTAAGACACTCCTCAGGTAACAGACTGTTATTAAGACACTCCTCAGGTAACAGACTGTTATTAAGACACTCCTCAGGTAACAGACTGTTATTAAGACACTCCTCAGGTAACATACTGTTATTAAGACACTCCTCAGGTAACAGACTGTTATTAAGACACTCCTCAGGTAACAGACTGTTATTAAGACACTCCTCAGGTAACAGACTGTCATTAAGACACTCCTCAGGTAACAGACTGTTATTAAGACACTCCTCAGGTAACAGACTGTTATTAAGACACTCCTCAGGTAACAGACTGTTATTAAGACACTCCTCAGGTAACAGACTGTTATTAAGACACTCCTCAGGTAACAGACTGTTATTAAGACACTCCTCAGGTAACAGACTGTCATTAAGACACTCCTCAGGTAACAGACTGTTATTAAGACACTCCTCAGGTAACAGACTGTTATTAAGACACTCCTCAGGTAACAGACTGTTATTAAGACACTCCTCAGGTAACAGACTGTTATTAAGACACTCCTCAGGTAACAGACTGTTATTAAGACACTCCTCAGGTAACAGACTGTTATTAAGACACTCCTCAGGTAACAGACTGTTATTAAGACACTCCTCAGGTAACAGACTGTCATTAAGACACTCCTCAGGTAACAGACTGTCATTAAGACACTCCTCAGGTAACAGACTGTTATTAAGACACTCCTCAGGTAACAGACTGTTATTAAGACACTCCTCAGGTAACAGACTGTCATTAAGACACTCCTCAGGTAACAGACTGTTATTAAGACACTCCTCAGGTAACAGACTGTTATTAAGACACTCCTCAGGTAACAGACTGTCATTAAGACACTCCTCAGGTAACAGACTGTTATTAAGACACTCCTCAGGTAACAGACTGTTATTAAGACACTCCTCAGGTAACAGACTGTTATTAAGACACTCCTCAGGTAACAGACTGTTATTAAGACACTCCTCAGGTAACAGACTGTTATTAAGACACTCCTCAGGTAACAGACTGTTATTAAGACACTCCTCAGGTAACAGACTGTTATTAAGACACTCCTCAGGTAACAGACTGTCATTAAGACACTCCTCAGGTAACAGACTGTTATTAAGACACTCCTCAGGTAACAGACTGTTATTAAGACACTCCTCAGGTAACAGACTGTTATTAAGACACTCCTCAGGTAACAGACTGTTATTAAGACACTCCTCAGGTAACAGACTGTTATTAAGACACTCCTCAGGTAACAGACTGTTATTAAGACACTCCTCAGGTAACAGACTGTTATTAAGACACTCCTCAGGTAACAGACTGTTATTAAGACACTCCTCAGGTAACAGACTGTTATTAAGACACTCCTCAGGTAACAGACTGTTATTAAGACACTCCTCAGGTAACAGACTGTTATTAAGACACTCCTCAGGTAACAGACTGTCATTAAGACACTCCTCAGGTAACAGACTGTTATTAAGACACTCCTCAGGTAACAGACTGTCATTAAGACACTCCTCAGGTAACAGACTGTTATTAAGACACTCCTCAGGTAACAGACTGTTATTAAGACACTCCTCAGGTAACAGACTGTTATTAAGACACTCCTCAGGTAACAGACTGTTATTAAGACACTCCTCAGGTAACAGACTGTTATTAAGACACTCCTCAGGTAACAGACTGTTATTAAGACACTCCTCAGGTAACAGACTGTTATTAAGACACTCCTCAGGTAACAGACTGTTATTAAGACACTCCTCAGGTAACAGACTGTTATTAAGACACTCCTCAGGTAACAGACTGTCATTAAGACACTCCTCAGGTAACAGACTGTTATTAAGACACTCCTCAGGTAACAGACTGTTATTAAGACACTCCTCAGGTAACAGACTGTTATTAAGACACTCCTCAGGTAACAGACTGTTATTAAGACACTCCTCAGGTAACAGACTGTTATTAAGACACTCCTCAGGTAACAGACTGTCATTAAGACACTCCTCAGGTAACAGACTGTATTAAGACACTCCTCAGGTAACAGACTGTTATTAAGACACTCCTCAGGTAACAGACTGTTATTAAGACACTCCTCAGGTAACAGACTGTCATTAAGACACTCCTCAGGTAACAGACTGTTATTAAGACACTCCTCAGGTAACAGACTGTTATTAAGACACTCCTCAGGTAACAGACTGTCATTAAGACACTCCTCAGGTAACAGACTGTTATTAAGACACTCCTCAGGTAACAGACTGTTATTAAGACACTCCTCAGGTAACAGACTGTTATTAAGACACTCCTCAGGTAACAGACTGTTATTAAGACACTCCTCAGGTAACAGACTGTTATTAAGACACTCCTCAGGTAACAGACTGTCATTAAGACACTCCTCAGGTAACAGACTGTTATTAAGACACTCCTCAGGTAACAGACTGTCATTAAGACACTCCTCAGGTAACAGACTGTTATTAAGACACTCCTCAGGTAACAGACTGTCATTAAGACACTCCTCAGGTAACAGACTGTTATTAAGACACTCCTCAGGTAACAGACTGTTATTAAGACACTCCTCAGGTAACAGACTGTTATTAAGACACTCCTCAGGTAACAGACTGTTATTAAGACACTCCTCAGGTAACAGACTGTTATTAAGACACTCCTCAGGTAACAGACTGTTATTAAGACACTCCTCAGGTAACAGACTGTTATTAAGACACTCCTCAGGTAACAGACTGTCATTAAGACACTCCTCAGGTAACAGACTGTTATTAAGACACTCCTCAGGTAACAGACTGTTATTAAGACACTCCTCAGGTAACAGACTGTCATTAAGACACTCCTCAGGTAACAGACTGTCATTAAGACACTCCTCAGGTAACAGACTGTCATTAAGACACTCCTCAGGTAACAGACTGTTATTAAGACACTCCTCAGGTAACAGACTGTTATTAAGACACTCCTCAGGTAACAGACTGTTATTAAGACACTCCTCAGGTAACAGACTGTTATTAAGACACTCCTCAGGTAACAGACTGTCATTAAGACACTCCTCAGGTAACAGACTGTTATTAAGACACTCCTCAGGTAACAGACTGTTATTAAGACACTCCTCAGGTAACAGACTGTTATTAAGACACTCCTCAGGTAACAGACTGTTATTAAGACACTCCTCAGGTAACAGACTGTTATTAAGACACTCCTCAGGTAACAGACTGTTATTAAGACACTCCTCAGGTAACAGACTGTTATTAAGACACTCCTCAGGTAACAGACTGTTATTAAGACACTCCTCAGGTAACAGACTGTTATTAAGACACTCCTCAGGTAACAGACTGTTATTAAGACACTCCTCAGGTAACAGACTGTCATTAAGACACTCCTCAGGTAACAGACTGTCATTAAGACACTCCTCAGGTAACAGACTGTTATTAAGACACTCCTCAGGTAACAGACTGTTATTAAGACACTCCTCAGGTAACAGACTGTTATTAAGACACTCCTCAGGTAACAGACTGTCATTAAGACACTCCTCAGGTAACAGACTGTCATTAAGACACTCCTCAGGTAACAGACTGTTATTAAGACACTCCTCAGGTAACAGACTGTTATTAAGACACTCCTCAGGTAACAGACTGTTATTAAGACACTCCTCAGGTAACAGACTGTTATTAAGACACTCCTCAGGTAACAGACTGTTATTAAGACACTCCTCAGGTAACAGACTGTCATTAAGACACTCCCTCAGGTAACAGACTGTTATTAAGACACTCCTCAGGTAACAGACTGTTATTAAGACACTCCTCAGGTAACAGACTGTCATTAAGACACTCCTCAGGTAACAGACTGTTATTAAGACACTCCTCAGGTAACAGACTGTTATTAAGACACTCCCTCAGGTAACAGACTGTTATTAAGACACTCCTCAGGTAACAGACTGTTATTAAGACACTCCCTCAGGTAACAGACTGTTATTAAGACACTCCTCAGGTAACAGACTGTTATTAAGACACTCCTCAGGTAACAGACTGTTATTAAGACACTCCTCAGGTAACAGACTGTTATTAAGACACTCCTCAGGTAACAGACTGTCATTAAGACACTCCTCAGGTAACAGACTGTTATTAAGACACTCCTCAGGTAACAGACTGTCATTAAGACACTCCTCAGGTAACAGACTGTTATTAAGACACTCCTCAGGTAACAGACTGTTATTAAGACACTCCTCAGGTAACAGACTGTTATTAAGACACTCCTCAGGTAACAGACTGTTATTAAGACACTCCTCAGGTAACAGACTGTTATTAAGACACTCCTCAGGTAACAGACTGTCATTAAGACACTCCTCAGGTAACAGACTGTATTAAGACACTCCTCAGGTAACAGACTGTTATTAAGACACTCCTCAGGTAACAGACTGTTATTAAGACACTCCTCAGGTAACAGACTGTCATTAAGACACTCCTCAGGTAACAGACTGTTATTAAGACACTCCTCAGGTAACAGACTGTTATTAAGACACTCCTCAGGTAACAGACTGTCATTAAGACACTCCTCAGGTAACAGACTGTTATTAAGACACTCCTCAGGTAACAGACTGTTATTAAGACACTCCTCAGGTAACAGACTGTTATTAAGACACTCCTCAGGTAACAGACTGTTATTAAGACACTCCTCAGGTAACAGACTGTTATTAAGACACTCCTCAGGTAACAGACTGTCATTAAGACACTCCTCAGGTAACAGACTGTTATTAAGACACTCCTCAGGTAACAGACTGTCATTAAGACACTCCTCAGGTAACAGACTGTTATTAAGACACTCCTCAGGTAACAGACTGTCATTAAGACACTCCTCAGGTAACAGACTGTTATTAAGACACTCCTCAGGTAACAGACTGTTATTAAGACACTCCTCAGGTAACAGACTGTTATTAAGACACTCCTCAGGTAACAGACTGTTATTAAGACACTCCTCAGGTAACAGACTGTTATTAAGACACTCCTCAGGTAACAGACTGTTATTAAGACACTCCTCAGGTAACAGACTGTTATTAAGACACTCCTCAGGTAACAGACTGTCATTAAGACACTCCTCAGGTAACAGACTGTTATTAAGACACTCCTCAGGTAACAGACTGTTATTAAGACACTCCTCAGGTAACAGACTGTTATTAAGACACTCCTCAGGTAACAGACTGTCATTAAGACACTCCTCAGGTAACAGACTGTCATTAAGACACTCCTCAGGTAACAGACTGTTATTAAGACACTCCTCAGGTAACAGACTGTTATTAAGACACTCCTCAGGTAACAGACTGTTATTAAGACACTCCTCAGGTAACAGACTGTTATTAAGACACTCCTCAGGTAACAGACTGTCATTAAGACACTCCTCAGGTAACAGACTGTTATTAAGACACTCCTCAGGTAACAGACTGTTATTAAGACACTCCTCAGGTAACAGACTGTCATTAAGACACTCCTCAGGTAACAGACTGTTATTAAGACACTCCTCAGGTAACAGACTGTTATTAAGACACTCCTCAGGTAACAGACTGTTATTAAGACACTCCTCAGGTAACAGACTGTTATTAAGACACTCCTCAGGTAACAGACTGTTATTAAGACACTCCTCAGGTAACAGACTGTTATTAAGACACTCCTCAGGTAACAGACTGTTATTAAGACACTTCTCAGGTAACAGACTGTTATTAAGACACTCCTCAGGTAACAGACTGTTATTAAGACACTCCTCAGGTAACAGACTGTTATTAAGACACTCCTCAGGTAACAGACTGTTATTAAGACACTCCTCAGGTAACATACTGTCATTAAGACAATCCTCAGGTAACAGACTGTCATTAAGACACTCCTCAGGTAACAGACTGTTAATAAGACACTCCTCAGGTAACAGACTGTTATTAAGACACTCCTCAGGTAACAGACTGTTATTAAGACACTCCTCATGTAACATTGTATTAAGACACTCCTCAGGTAACAGACTGTTATTAAGACACTCCTCAGGTAACAGACTGTTATTAAGACACTCCTCAGGTAACAGACTGTCATTAAGACACTCCTCAGGTAACAGACTGTCATTAAGACACTCCTCAGGTAACAGACTGTTATTAAGACACTCCTCAGGTAACAGACTGTTATTAAGACACTCCTCAGGTAACAGACTGTCATTAAGACACTCCTCAGGTAACAGACTGTCATTAAGACACTCCTCAGGTAACAGACTGTTATTAAGACACTCCTCAGGTAACAGACTGTTATTAAGACACTCCTCAGGTAACAGACTGTCATTAAGACACTCCTCAGGTAACAGACTGTTATTAAGACACTCCTCAGGTAACAGACTGTCATTAAGACACTCCTCAGGTAACAGACTGTATTAAGACACTCCTCAGGTAACAGACTGTTATTAAGACACTCCTCAGGTAACAGACTGTTATTAAGACACTCCTCAGGTAACAGACTGTCATTAAGACACTCCTCAGGTAACAGACTGTTATTAAGACACTCCTCAGGTAACAGACTGTTATTAAGACACTCCTCAGGTAACAGACTGTTATTAAGACACTCCTCAGGTAACAGACTGTTATTAAGACACTCCTCAGGTAACAGACTGTCATTAAGACACTCCTCAGGTAACAGACTGTCATTAAGACACTCCTCATGTAACAGACTGTTATTAAGACACTCCTCAGGTAACAGACTGTTATTAAGACACTCCTCAGGTAACAGACTGTTATTAAGACACTCCTCAGGTAACATACTGTCATTAAGACACTCCTCAGGTAACAGACTGTTATTAAGACACTCCTCAGGTAACATACTGTTATTAAGACACTCCTCAGGTAACAGACTGTCATTAAGACACTCCTCAGGTAACAGACTGTTATTAAGACACTACTCAGGTAACAGACTGTTATTAAGACACTCCTCAGGTTACAGACTGTTATTAAGACACTCCTCAGGTAACAGACTGTTATTAAGACACTCCTCAGGTAACAGACTGTTATTAAGACACTCCTCAGGTAACAGACTGTTATTAAGACACTCCTCAGGTAACAGACTGTTATTAAGACACTCCTCAGGTAACAGACTGTTATTAAGACACTCCTCAGGTAACAGACTGTTATTAAGACACTCCTCAGGTAACAGACTGTTATTAAGACACTCCTCAGGTAACAGACTGTTATTAAGACACTCCTCAGGTAACAGACTGTCATTAAGACACTCCTCAGGTAACAGACTGTTATTAAGACACTCCTCAGGTAACAGACTGTCATTAAGACACTCCTCAGGTAACAGTTTAAGACACTCCTCAGGTAACAGACTGTCATTAAGACACTCCTCAGGTAACAGACTGTTATTAAGACACTCCTCAGGTAACAGACTGTCATTAAGACACTCCTCAGGTAACAGACTGTTAATAAGACACTCCTCAGATAACAGACTGTCATTAAGACACTCCTCAGGTAACAGATTAAGACACTCCTCAGGTAACATTAAGACACTCCTCAGGTAACAGCCTGTTATTAAGACACTCCTCAGGTAACAGACTGTTATTAAGACACTCCTCAGGTAACAGACTGTTATTAAGACACTCCTCAGGTAACAGACTGTTATTAAGACACTCCTCAGGTAACAGACTGTCATTAAGACACTCCTCAGGTAACAGACTGTTATTAAGACACTCCTCAGGTAACAGACTGTTATTAAGACACTCCTCAGGTAACATTAAGACACTCCTCAGGTAACAGACTGTTATTAAGACACTCCTCAGGTAACAGACTGTCATTAAGACACTCCTCAGGTAACAGACTGTTATTAAGACACTCCTCAGGTAACAGACTGTTATTAAGACACTCCTCAGGTAACAGACTGTTATTAAGACACTCCTCAGGTAACAGACTGTTATTAAGACACTCCTCAGGTAACATATTAAGACACTCCTCAGGTAACAGACTGTTATTAAGACACTCCTCAGGTAACAGACTGTTATTAAGACACTCCTCAGGTAACAGACTGTCATTAAGACACTCCTCAGGTAACAGACTGTTATTAAGACACTCCTCAGGTAACAGACTGTCATTAAGACACTCCTCATGTAACAGACTGTTATTAAGACACTCCTCAGGTAACAGACTGTTATTAAGACACTCCTCAGGTAACAGACTGTTATTAAGACACTCCTCAGGTAACAGACTGTCATTAAGACACTCCTCAGGTAACAGACTGTTATTAAGACACTCCTCAGGTAACAGACTGTTATTAAGACACTCCTCAGGTAACAGACTGTTATTAAGACACTCCTCAGGTAACAGACTGTTATTAAGACACTCCTCAGGTAACAGACTGTTATTAAGACACTCCTCAGGTAACAGACTGTCATTAAGACACTCCTCATGTAACATTAAGACACTCCTCAGGTAACAGACTGTTATTAAGACACTCCTCAGGTTACAGACTGTTATTAAGACACTCCTCAGGTAACAGACTGTTATTAAGACACTCCTCAGGTAACAGACTGTTATTAAGACACTCCTCAGGTAACAGACTGTCATTAAGACACTCCTCATGTAACAGACTGTTATTAAGACACTCCTCAGGTAACAGACTGTTATTAAGACACTCCTCAGGTAACAGACTGTTATTAAGACACTCCTCAGGTAACAGACTGTTATTAAGACACTCCTCAGGTAACAGACTGTTATTAAGACACTCCTCAGGTAACATACTGTTATTAAGACACTCCTCAGGTAACAGACTGTCATTAAGACACTCCTCAGGTAACAGACTGTTATTAAGACACTACTCAGGTAACAGACTGTTATTAAGACACTCCTCAGGTTACAGACTGTTATTAAGACACTCCTCAGGTAACAGACTGTTATTAAGACACTCCTCAGGTAACAGACTGTTATTAAGACACTCCTCAGGTAACAGACTGTTATTAAGACACTCCTCAGGTAACAGACTGTTATTAAGACACTCCTCAGGTAACAGACTGTTATTAAGACACTCCTCAGGAAACAGACTGTTATTAAGACACTCCTCAGGTAACAGACTGTTATTAAGACACTCCTCAGGTAACAGACTGTTATTAAGATACTCCTCAGGTAACAGACTGTCATTAAGACACTCCTCAGGTAACAGACTGTTATTAAGACACTCCTCAGGTAACATACTGTCATTAAGACACTCCTCATGTAACAGTAAGACACTCCTCAGGTAACAGACTGTCATTAAGACACTCCTCAGGTAACAGACTGTTATTAAGACACTCCTCAGGTAACAGACTGTCATTAAGACACTCCTCAGGTAACAGACTGTTAATAAGACACTCCTCAGGTAACAGACTGTCATTAAGACACTCCTCATGTAACATTAAGACACTCCTCAGGTAACATTAAGACACTCCTCAGGTAACAGACTGTTATTAAGACACTCCTCAGGTAACAGACTGTTATTAAGACACTCCTCAGGTAACAGACTGTTATTAAGACACTCCTCAGGTAACAGACTGTTATTAAGACACTCCTCAGGTAACAGACTGTCATTAAGACACTCCTCAGGTAACAGACTGTTATTAAGACACTCCTCAGGTAACAGACTGTTATTAAGACACTCCTCAGGTAACATTAAGACACTCCTCAGGTAACAGACTGTTATTAAGACACTCCTCAGGTAACAGACTGTCATTAAGACACTCCTCAGGTAACAGACTGTTATTAAGACACTCCTCAGGTAACAGACTGTTATTAAGACACTCCTCAGGTAACAGACTGTTATTAAGACACTCCTCAGGTAACAGACTGTCATTAAGACACTCCTCAGGTAACATTAAGACACTCCTCAGGTAACAGACTGTTATTAAGACACTCCTCATGTAACAGACTGTTATTAAGACACTCCTCAGGTAACAGACTGTCATTAAAACACTCCTCAGGTAACAGACTGTTATTAAGACACTCCTTAGGTAACAGACTGCTATTAAGACACTCCTCAGGTAACAGACTGTTATTAAGACACTCCTCAGGTAACAGACTGTTATTAAGACACTCCTCAGGTAACAGACTGTCATTAAGACACTCCTCAGGTAACAGACTGTTATTAAGACACTCCTCAGGTAACAGACTGTTATTAAGACACTCCTCAGGTAACAGACTGTTATTAAGACACTCCTCAGGTAACAGACTGTTATTAAGACACTCCTCAGGTAACAGACTGTTATTAAGACACTCCTCAGGTAACAGACTGTCATTAAGACACTCCTCAGGTAACAGACTGTTATTAAGACACTCCTCAGGTAACAGACTGTTATTAAGACACTCCTCAGGTAACAGACTGTTATTAAGACACTCCTCAGGTAACAGACTGTCATTAAGACACTCCTCAGGTAACAGACTGTTATTAAGACACTCCTCAGGTTACAGACTGTTATTAAGACACTCCTCAGGTAACAGACTGTCATTAAGACACTCCTCATGTAACATTAAGACACTCCTCAGGTAACGATTAAGACACTCCTCAGGTAACAGACTGTTATTAAGACACTCCTCAGGTAACAGACTGTCATTAAGACACTCCCTCAGGTAACAGACTGTTATTAAGACACTCCTCAGGTAACAGACTGTTATTAAGACACTCCTCAGGTAACAGACTGTTATTAAGACACTCCTCAGGTAACAGACTGTTATTAAGACACTCCTCAGGTAACAGACTGTTATTAAGACACTCCTCAGGTAACAGACTGTCATTAAGACACTCCTCAGGTAACAGACTGTTATTAAGATACTCCTCAGGTAACATACTGTCATTAAGACACTCCTCAGGTAACAGACTGTTATTAAGACACTCCTCAGGTAACAGACTGTTATTAAGACACTCCTCAGGTAACATACTGTCATTAAGACACTCCTCAGGTAACAGACTGTTATTAAGACACTCCTCAGGTAACAGACTGTTATTAAGACACTCCTCAGGTAACAGACTGTCATTAAGACACTCCTCAGGTAACAGACTGTTATTAAGACACTCCTCAGGTAACAGACTGTTATTAAGACACTCCTCAGGTAACAATTAAGACACTCCTCAGGTAACAGACTGTTATTAAGACACTCCTCAGGTAACAGACTGTTATTAAGACACTCCTCAGGTAACAGACTGTTATTAAGACACTCCTCAGGTAACAGACTGTTATTAAGACACTCCTCAGGTAACAGACTGTCATTAAGACACTCCTCAGGTAACAGACTGTTAATAAGACACTCCTCAGATAACAGACTGTCATTAAGACACTCCTCATGTAACATTAAGACACTCCTCAGGTAACAGCCTGTTATTAAGACACTCCTCAGGTTACAGACTGTTATTAAGACACTCCTCAGGTAACAGACTGTTATTAAGACACTCCTCAGGTAACAGACTGTTATTAAGACACTCCTCAGGTAACAGACTGTCATTAAGACACTCCTCAGGTAACAGACTGTTATTAAGACACTCCTCAGGTTACAGACTGTTATTAAGACACTCCTCAGGTAACATTAAGACACTCCTCAGGTAACAGACTGTTATTAAGACACTCCTCAGGTTACAGACTGTTATTAAGACACTCCTCAGGTAACATTAAGACACTCCTCAGGTAACAGCCTGTTATTAAGACACTCCTCAGGTTACAGACTGTTATTAAGACACTCCTCAGGTAACAGACTGTTATTAAGACACTCCTCAGGTAACAGACTGTTATTAAGACACTCCTCAGGTAACAGACTGTCATTAAGACACTCCTCAGGTAACAGACTGTTATTAAGACACTCCTCAGGTAACAGACTGTTATTAAGACACTCCTCAGGTAACAGACTGTTATTAAGACACTCCTCAGGTAACAGACTGTCATTAAGACACTCCTCAGGTAACAGACTGTTATTAAGACACTCCTCAGGTAACACACTGTCATTAAGACACTCCTCATGTAACATTAAGACACTCCTCAGGTAACAGACTGTTATTAAGACACTCCTCATGTAACAGACTGTTATTAAGACACTCCTCAGGTAACAGACTGTCATTAAAACACTCCTCAGGTAACAGACTGTTATTAAGACACTCCTTAGGTAACAGACTGTTATTAAGACACTCCTCAGGTAACAGACTGTTATTAAGACACTCCTCAGGTAACAGACTGTTATTAAGACACTCCTCAGGTAACAGACTGTCATTAAGACACTCCTCAGGTAACAGACTGTTATTAAGACACTCCTCAGGTAACAGACTGTTATTAAGACACTCCTCAGGTAACAGACTGTTATTAAGACACTCCTCAGGTAACAGACTGTTATTAAGACACTCCTCAGGTAACAGACTGTTATTAAGACACTCCTCAGGTAACAGACTGTCATTAAGACACTCCTCAGGTAACAGACTGTTATTAAGACACTCCTCAGGTTACAGACTGTTATTAAGACACTCCTCAGGTAACAGACTGTTATTAAGACACTCCTCAGGTAACAGACTGTCATTAAGACACTCCTCAGGTAACAGACTGTTATTAAGACACTCCTCAGGTTACAGACTGTTATTAAGACACTCCTCAGGTAACAGACTGTCATTAAGACACTCCTCATGTAACATTAAGACACTCCTCAGGTAACAATTATTAAGACACTCCTCAGGTAACAGACTGTTATTAAGACACTCCTCAGGTAACAGACTGTCATTAAGACACTCCTCAGGTAACAGACTGTTATTAAGACACTCCTCAGGTAACAGACTGTCATTAAGACACTCCTCAGGTAACAGACTGTTATTAAGACACTCCTCAGGTAACAGACTGTTATTAAGACACTCCTCAGGTAACAGACTGTTATTAAGACACTCCTCAGGTAACAGACTGTCATTAAGACACTCCTCAGGTAACAGACTGTTATTAAGATACTCCTCAGGTAACAGACTGTCATTAAGACACTCCTCAGGTAACAGACTGTTATTAAGACACTCCTCAGGTAACAGACTGTTATTAAGACACTCCTCATGTAACAGTAAGACACTCCTCAGGTAACAGACTGTCATTAAGACACTCCTCAGGTAACAGACTGTTATTAAGACACTCCTCAGGTAACAGACTGTCATTAAGACACTCCTCAGGTAACAGACTGTTATTAAGACACTCCTCAGGTAACAGACTGTCATTAAGACACTCCTCATGTAACATTAAGACACTCCTCAGGTAACATTAAGACACTCCTCAGGTAACAGACTGTTATTAAGACACTCCTCAGGTTACAGACTGTTATTAAGACACTCCTCAGGTAACAGACTGTTATTAAGACACTCCTCAGGTAACAGACTGTTATTAAGACACTCCTCAGGTAACAGACTGTCATTAAGACACTCCTCAGGTAACAGACTGTTATTAAGACACTCCTCAGGTTACAGACTGTTATTAAGACACTCCTCAGGTAACATTAAGACACTCCTCAGGTAACAGACTGTTATTAAGACACTCCTCAGGTTACAGACTGTTATTAAGACACTCCTCAGGTAACATTAAGACACTCCTCAGGTAACAGACTGTTATTAAGACACTCCTCAGGTAACAGACTGTCATTAAGACACTCCTCAGGTAACAGACTGTTATTAAGATACTCCTCAGGTAACAGACTGTTATTAAGACACTCCTCAGGTAACAGACTGTTATTAAGACACTCCTCAGGTAACAGACTGTTATTAAGACACTCCTCAGGTAACAGACTGTTATTAAGACACTCCTCAGGTTACAGACTGTTATTAAGACACTCCTCAGGTAGCAGACTGTTATTAAGACACTCCTCAGGTAACAGACTGTTATTAAGACACTCCTCAGGTAACATACTGTCATTAAGACACTCCTCAGGTAACAGACTGTTATTAAGACACTCCTCAGGTTACAGACTGTTATTAAGACACTCCTCAGGTAACAGACTGTTATTAAGACACTCCTCAGGTAACAGACTGTCATTAAGACACTCCTCAGGTAACAGACTGTTATTAAGACACTCCTCAGGTTACAGACTGTTATTAAGACACTCCTCAGGTAACAGACTGTCATTAAGACACTCCTCATGTAACAAAGACACTCCTCAGGTAACATTAAGACACTCCTCAGGTAACAGACTGTTATTAAGACACTCCTCAGGTAACAGACTGTCATTAAGACACTCCTCAGGTAACAGACTGTTATTAAGACACTCCTCAGGTAACAGACTGTCATTAAGACACTCCTCAGGTAACAGACTGTTATTAAGACACTCCTCAGGTAACAGACTGTTATTAAGACACTCCTCAGGTTACAGACTGTTATTAAGACACTCCTCAGGTAACAGACTGTTATTAAGACACTCCTCAGGTAACAGAATGTTATTAAGACACTCCTCAGGTAACATACTGTCATTAAGACACTCCTCAGGTAACAGACTGTTATTAAGACACTCCTCAGGTAACAGACTGTTATTAAGACACTCCTCAGGTAACAGACTGTTATTAAGACACTCCTCAGGTAACAGACTGTCATTAAGACACTCCTCAGGTAACAGACTGTTATTAAGACACTCCTCAGGTTACAGACTGTTATTAAGACACTCCTCAGGTAACAGACTGTCATTAAGACACTCCTCATGTAACATAGACACTCCTCAGGTAACATTAAGACACTCCTCAGGTAACAGACTGTTATTAAGACACTCCTCAGGTAACAGACTGTCATTAAGACACTCCTCAGGTAACAGACTGTTATTAAGACACTCCTCAGGTAACAGACTGTCATTAAGACACTCCTCAGGTAACAGACTGTTATTAAGACACTCCTCAGGTAACAGACTGTTATTAAGACACTCCTCAGGTAACAGACTGTTATTAAGACACTCCTCAGGTAACAGACTGTCATTAAGACACTCCTCAGGTAACAGACTGTTATTAAGATACTCCCTCAGGTAACAGACTGTCATTAAGACACTCCTCAGGTAACAGACTGTTATTAAGACACTCCTCAGGTAACAGACTGTTATTAAGACACTCCTCATGTAACAGTAAGACACTCCTCAGGTAACAGACTGTCATTAAGACACTCCTCAGGTAACAGACTGTTATTAAGACACTCCTCAGGTAACAGACTGTCATTAAGACACTCCTCAGGTAACAGACTGTTAATAAGACACTCCTCAGATAACAGACTGTCATTAAGACACTCCTCATGTAACATTAAGACACTCCTCAGGTAACATTAAGACACTCCTCAGGTAACAGCCTGTTATTAAGACACTCCTCAGGTTACAGACTGTTATTAAGACACTCCTCAGGTAACAGACTGTTATTAAGACACTCCTCAGGTAACAGACTGTTATTAAGACACTCCTCAGGTAACAGACTGTCATTAAGACACTCCTCAGGTAACAGACTGTTATTAAGACACTCCTCAGGTTACAGACTGTTATTAAGACACTCCTCAGGTAACATTAAGACACTCCTCAGGTAACAGACTGTTATTAAGACACTCCTCAGGTTACAGACTGTTATTAAGACACTCCTCAGGTAACATTAAGACACTCCTCAGGTAACAGACTGTTATTAAGACACTCCTCAGGTAACAGACTGTCATTAAGACACTCCTCAGGTAACAGACTGTTATTAAGACACTCCTCAGGTAACAGACTGTTATTAAGACACTCCTCAGGTAACAGACTGTTATTAAGACACTCCTCAGGTAACAGACTGTTATTAAGACACTCCTCAGGTTACAGACTGTTATTAAGACACTCCTCAGGTAACAGACTGTCATTAAGACACTCCTCATGTAACATTAAGACACTCCTCAGGTAACAGACTGTTATTAAGACACTCCTCATGTAACAGACTGTTATTAAGACACTCCTCAGGTAACAGACTGTCATTAAAACACTCCTCAGGTAACAGACTGTTATTAAGACACTCCTTAGGTAACAGACTGTTATTAAGACACTCCTCAGGTAACAGACTGTTATTAAGACACTCCTCAGGTAACAGACTGTTATTAAGACACTCCTCAGGTAACAGACTGTCATTAAGACACTCCTCAGGTAACAGACTGTTATTAAGACACTCCTCAGGTAACAGACTGTTATTAAGACACTCCTCAGGTAACAGACTGTTATTAAGACACTCCTCAGGTAACAGACTGTTATTAAGACACTCCTCAGGTAACAGACTGTTATTAAGACACTCCTCAGGTAACAGACTGTCATTAAGACACTCCTCAGGTAACAGACTGTTATTAAGACACTCCTCAGGTTACAGACTGTTATTAAGACACTCCTCAGGTAACAGACTGTTATTAAGACACTCCTCAGGTAACAGACTGTCATTAAGACACTCCTCAGGTAACAGACTGTTATTAAGACACTCCTCAGGTTACAGACTGTTATTAAGACACTCCTCAGGTAACAGACTGTCATTAAGACACTCCTCATGTAACATTAAGACACTCCTCAGGTAACGATTAAGACACTCCTCAGGTAACAGACTGTTATTAAGACACTCCTCAGGTAACAGACTGTCATTAAGACACTCCTCAGGTAACAGACTGTTATTAAGACACTCCTCAGGTAACAGACTGTCATTAAGACACTCCTCAGGTAACAGACTGTTATTAAGACACTCCTCAGGTAACAGACTGTTATTAAGACACTCCTCAGGTAACAGACTGTTATTAAGACACTCCTCAGGTAACAGACTGTCATTAAGACACTCCTCAGGTAACAGACTGTTATTAAGACACTCCTCAGGTAACATACTGTCATTAAGACACTCCTCAGGTAACAGACTGTTATTAAGACACTCCTCAGGTAACAGACTGTTATTAAGATACTCCTCAGGTAACATACTGTCATTAAGACACTCCTCAGGTAACAGACTGTTATTAAGACACTCCTCAGGTAACAGACTGTTATTAAGACACTCCTCAGGTAACAGACTGTCATTAAGACACTCCTCAGGTAACAGACTGTTATTAAGACACTCCTCAGGTAACAGACTGTTATTAAGACACTCCTCAGGTAACATTAAGACACTCCTCAGGTAACAGACTGTTATTAAGACACTCCTCAGGTAACAGACTGTTATTAAGACACTCCTCAGGTAACAGACTGTTATTAAGACACTCCTCAGGTAACAGACTGTTATTAAGACACTCCTCAGGTAACAGACTGTTATTAAGACACTCCTCAGGAAACAGACTGTTATTAAGACACTCCTCAGGTAACAGACTGTTATTAAGACACTCCTCAGGTAACAGACTGTTATTAAGACACTCCTCAGGTAACAGACTGTTATTAAGACACTCCTCAGGTTACACACTGTCATTAAGACACTCCTCAGGTAACAGACTGTTAATAAGACACTCCTCAGGTAACAGACTGTTATTAAGACACTCCTCAGGTAACAGACTGTCATTAAGACACTCCTCATGTAACATTAAGACACTCCTCAGGTAACATTAAGACACTCCTCAGGTAACAGCCTGTTATTAAGACACTCCTCATGTAACAGACTGTCATTAAGACACTCCTCAGGTAACAGACTGTCATTAAGACACTCCTCAGGTAACAGACTGTTATTAAGACACTCCTCATGTAACAGACTGTCATTAAGACACTCCTCAGGTAACAGACTGTTATTAAGACACTCCTCAGGTAACAGACTGTTATTAAGACACTCCTCAGGTAACAGACTGTTATTAAGACACTCCTCAGGTAACAGACTGTTATTAAGACACTCCTCAGGTAACAGACTGTCATTAAGACACTCCTCAGGTAACAGACTGTTATTAAGACACTCCTTTGGTAACAGACTGTTATTAAGACACTCCTCAGGTAACAGACTGTCATTAAGACACTCCTCAGGTAACAGACTGTTATTGAGACACTCCTCAGGTAACAGACTGTTATTAAGACACTCCTCAGGTAACAGACTGTCATTAAGACACTCCTCAGGTAGCATACTGTCATTAAGACACTCCTCAGGTAACAGACTGTTATTAAGACACTCCTCTAGTAACAGACTGTCATTCAGAAACTCCTCAGGTAACTTACTGTCATTAAGACACTCCTCAGGTAACAGACTGTTATTAAGACACTCCTCAGGTAACAGACTGTCATTAAGACACTCCTCAGGTAACAGACTGTTATTAAGACACTCCTCAGGTAACAGACTGTCATTAAGACACTCCTCAGGTAACATTAAGACACTCCTCAGGTAACAGACTGTCATTAAGACACTCCTCAGGTAACATACTGTCATTAAGACACTCCTCAGGTAACAGACTGTTATTAAGACACTCCTCAGGTAACAGACTGTTATTAAGACACTCCTCAGGTAACAGACTGTTATTAAGACACTCCTCAGGTAACAGACTGTTATTAAGACACTCCCTCAGGTAACAGACTGTCATTAAGACACTCCTCAGGTAACATTAAGACACTCCTCAGGTAACAGACTGTTATTAAGACACTCCTCATGTAACAGACTGTTATTAAGACACTCCTCAGGTAACAGACTGTCATTAAAACACTCCTCAGGTAACAGACTGTTATTAAGACACTCCTCAGGTAACAGAATGTTATTAAGACACTCCTCAGGTAACAGACTGTTATTAAGACACTCCTCAGGTAACAGACTGTTATTAAGACACTCCTCAGGTTACAGACTGTTATTAAGACACTCCTCAGGTAACAGACTGTTATTAAGACACTCCTCAGGTAACAGACTGTTATTAAGACACTCCTCAGGTAACAGACTGTTATTAAGACACTCCTCAGGTTACAGACTGTTATTAAGACACTCCTCATGTAACAGACTGTTATTAAGACACTCCTCAGGTAACAGACTGTCATTAAGACACTCCTCAGGTAACAGACTGTTATTAAGACACTCCTCAGGTAACAGACTGTTATTAAGACACTCCTCAGGTAACAGACTGTTATTAAGACACTCCTCAGGTAACAGACTGTTATTAAGACACTCCTCAGGTAACAGACTGTTATTAAGACACTCCTCAGGTAACAGACTGTTATTAAGACACTCCTCAGGTAACAGACTGTTATTAAGACACTCCTCAGGTAACAGACTGTTATTAAGACACTCCTCAGGTAACAGACTGTCATTAAGACACTCCTCAGGTAACAGACTGTTATTAAGACACTCCTCAGGTAACAGACTGTTATTAAGACACTCCTCAGGTAACAGACTGTCATTAAGACACTCCTCAGGTAACAGACTGTTATTAAGACACTCCTCAGGTTACAGACTGTTATTAAGACACTCCTCAGGTAACAGACTGTCATTAAGACACTCCTCATGTAACATTAAGACACTCCTCAGGTAACATTAAGACACTCCTCAGGTAACAGACTGTTATTAAGACACTCCTCAGGTAACAGACTGTCATTAAGACACTCCTCAGGTAACAGACTGTTATTAAGACACTCCTCAGGTAACAGACTGTCATTAAGACACTCCTCAGGTAACAGACTGTTATTAAGACACTCCTCAGGTTACAGACTGTTATTAAGACACTCCTCAGGTAACAGACTGTCATTAAGACACTCCTCAGGTAACATTAAGACACTCCTCAGGTAACATTAAGACACTCCTCAGGTAACAGACTGTTATTAAGACACTCCTCAGGTAACAGACTGTCATTAAGACACTCCTCAGGTAACAGACTGTTATTAAGACACTCCTCAGGTAACAGACTGTCATTAAGACACTCCTCAGGTAACAGACTGTTATTAAGACACTCCTCAGGTAACAGACTGTTATTAAGACACTCCTCAGGTAACAGACTGTTATTAAGACACTCCTCAGGTAACAGACTGTCATTAAGACACTCCTCAGGTAACAGACTGTTATTAAGATACTCCTCAGGTAACATACTGTCATTAAGACACTCCTCAGGTAACAGACTGTTATTAAGACACTCCTCAGGTAACAGACTGTTATTAAGACACTCCTCATGTAACAGTAAGACACTCCTCAGGTAACAGACTGTCATTAAGACACTCCTCAGGTAACATACTGTTATTAAGACACTCCTCAGGTAACAGACTGTCATTAAGACACTCCTCAGGTAACAGACTGTTAATAAGACACTCCTCAGATAACAGACTGTCATTAAGACACTCCTCATGTAACATTAAGACACTCCTCAGGTAACATTAAGACACTCCTCAGGTAACAGCCTGTTATTAAGACACTCCTCAGGTTACAGACTGTTATTAAGACACTCCTCAGGTAACAGACTGTTATTAAGACACTCCTCAGGTAACAGACTGTTATTAAGACACTCCTCAGGTAACAGACTGTCATTAAGACACTCCTCAGGTAACAGACTGTTATTAAGACACTCCTCAGGTTACAGACTGTTATTAAGACACTCCTCAGGTAACATTAAGACACTCCTCAGGTAACAGACTGTTATTAAGACACTCCTCAGGTTACAGACTGTTATTAAGACACTCCTCAGGTAACATTAAGACACTCCTCAGGTAACAGACTGTTATTAAGACACTCCTCAGGTAACAGACTGTCATTAAGACACTCCTCAGGTAACAGACTGTTATTAAGACACTCCTCAGGTAACAGACTGTTATTAAGACACTCCTCAGGTAACAGACTGTCATTAAGACACTCCTCAGGTAACAGACTGTTATTAAGACACTCCTCAGGTTACAGACTGTTATTAAGACACTCCTCAGGTAACAGACTGTCATTAAGACACTCCTCATGTAACATTAAGACACTCCTCAGGTAACATTAAGACACTCCTCAGGTAACAGACTGTTATTAAGACACTCCTCAGGTAACAGACTGTCATTAAGACACTCCTCAGGTAACAGACTGTTATTAAGACACTCCTCAGGTAACAGACTGTCATTAAGACACTCCTCAGGTAACAGACTGTTATTAAGACACTCCTCAGGTAACAGACTGTTATTAAGACACTCCTCAGGTAACAGACTGTTATTAAGACACTCCTCAGGTAACAGACTGTCATTAAGACACTCCTCAGGTAACAGACTGTTATTAAGATACTCCTCAGGTAACATACTGTCATTAAGACACTCCTCAGGTAACAGACTGTTATTAAGACACTCCTCAGGTAACAGACTGTTATTAAGATACTCCTCAGGTAACATACTGTCATTAAGACACTCCTCAGGTAACAGACTGTTATTAAGACACTCCTCAGGTAACAGACTGTTATTAAGACACTCCTCAGGTAACAGACTGTCATTAAGACACTCCTCAGGTAACAGACTGTTATTAAGACACTCCTCAGGTAACAGACTGTTATTAAGACACTCCTCAGGTAACATTAAGACACTCCTCAGGTAACAGACTGTTATTAAGACACTCCTCAGGTAACAGACTGTTATTAAGACACTCCTCAGGTAACAGACTGTTATTAAGACACTCCTCAGGTAACAGACTGTTATTAAGACACTCCTCAGGTAACAGACTGTTATTAAGACACTCCTCAGGAAACAGACTGTTATTAAGACACTCCTCAGGTAACAGACTGTTATTAAGACACTCCTCAGGTAACAGACTGTTATTAAGACACTCCTCAGGTAACAGACTGTTATTAAGACACTCCTCAGGTAACAGACTGTCATTAAGACACTCCTCAGGTAACAGACTGTTAATAAGACACTCCTCAGGTAACAGACTGTTATTAAGACACTCCTCAGGTAACAGACTGTCATTAAGACACTCCTCATGTAACATTAAGACACTCCTCAGGTAACATTAAGACACTCCTCAGGTAACAGCCTGTTATTAAGACACTCCTCTAGTAACAGACTGTCATTCAGAAACTCCTCAGGTAACTTACTGTCATTAAGACACTCCTCAGGTAACAGACTGTTATTAAGACACTCCTCATGTAACAGACTGTCATTAAGACACTCCTCAGGTAACAGACTGTTATTAAGACACTCCTCAGGTAACAGACTGTTATTAAGACACTCCTCAGGTAACAGACTGTTATTAAGACACTCCTCAGGTAACAGACTGTTATTAAGACACTCCTCAGGTAACAGACTGTCATTAAGACACTCCTCAGGTAACAGACTGTTATTAAGACACTCCTTTGTTAACAGACTGTTATTAAGACACTCCTCAGGTAACAGACTGTCATTAAGACACTCCTCAGGTAACAGACTGTTATTAAGACACTCCTCAGGTAACAGACTGTTATTAAGACACTCCTCAGGTAACAGACTGTCATTAAGACACTCCTCAGGTAACAGACTGTTATTAAGACACTCCTCAGGTAACAGACTGTTATTAAGACACTCCTCAGGTAACATACTGTCATTAAGACACTCCTCAGGTAACATACTGTCATTAAGACACTCCTCAGGTAACAGACTGTTATTAAGACACTCCTCAGGTAACAGACTGTTATTAAGACACTCCTCAGGTAACAGACTGTCATTAAGACACTCCTCAGGTAACAGACTGTTATTAAGACACTCCTCAGGTAACAGACTGTTATTAAGACACTCCTCAGGTAACAGACTGTTATTAAGACACTCCTCAGGTAACAGACTGTCATTAAGACACTCCTCAGGTAACAGACTGTTATTAAGACACTCCTCAGGTAACAGACTGTCATTAAGACACTCCTCAGGTAACATACTGTTATTAAGACACTCCTCAGGTAACAGACTGTTATTAAGACACTCCTCAGGTAACAGACTGTCATTAAGACACTCCTCAGGTAACAGACTGTTATTAAGACACTCCTCAGGTAACAGACTGTCATTAAGACACTCCTCAGGTAACAGATTAAGACACTCCTCAGGTAACAGACTGTCATTAAGACACTCCTCAGGTAACATACTGTCATTAAGACACTCCTCAGGTAACAGACTGTTATTAAGACACTCCTCAGGTAACAGACTGTTATTAAGACACTCCTCAGGTAACAGACTGTCATTAAGACACTCCTCAGGTAACAGACTGTTATTAAGACACTCCTCAGGTAACAGACTGTCATTAAGACACTCCTCAGGTAACATTAAGACACTCCTCAGGTAACAGACTGTTATTAAGACACTCCTCATGTAACAGACTGTTATTAAGACACTCCTCAGGTAACAGACTGTCATTAAAACACTCCTCAGGTAACAGACTGTTATTAAGACACTCCTCAGGTAACAGACTGTTATTAAGACACTCCTCAGGTAACAGACTGTTATTAAGACACTCCTCAGGTAACAGACTGTTATTAAGACACTCCTCAGGTTACAGACTGTTATTAAGACACTCCTCAGGTAACAGACTGTTATTAAGACACTCCTCAGGTAACAGACTGTTATTAAGACACTCCTCAGGTAACAGACTGTTATTAAGACACTCCTCAGGTTACAGACTGTTATTAAGACACTCCTCATGTAACAGACTGTTATTAAGACACTCCTCAGGTAACAGACTGTCATTAAAACACTCCTCAGGTAACAGACTGTTATTAAGACACTCCTCAGGTAACAGACTGTTATTAAGACACTCCTCAGGTAACAGACTGTTATTAAGACACTCCTCAGGTAACAGACTGTTATTAAGACACTCCTCAGGTAACAGACTGTTATTAAGACACTCCTCAGGTAACAGACTGTTATTAAGACACTCCTCAGGTAACAGACTGTTATTAAGACACTCCTCAGGTAACAGACTGTTATTAAGACACTCCTCAGGTAACAGACTGTCATTAAGACACTCCTCAGGTAACAGACTGTTATTAAGACACTCCTCAGGTAACAGACTGTTATTAAGACACTCCTCAGGTAACAGACTGTCATTAAGACACTCCTCAGGTAACAGACTGTTATTAAGACACTCCTCAGGTTACAGACTGTTATTAAGACACTCCTCAGGTAACAGACTGTCATTAAGACACTCCTCATGTAACATTAAGACACTCCTCAGGTAACATTAAGACACTCCTCAGGTAACAGACTGTTATTAAGACACTCCTCAGGTAACAGACTGTCATTAAGACACTCCTCAGGTAACAGACTGTTATTAAGACACTCCTCAGGTAACAGACTGTTATTAAGACACTCCTCAGGTAACAGACTGTTAGTAAGACACTCCTCAGGTAACAGACTGTTATTAAGACACTCCTCAGGTAACAGACTGTTATTAAGACACTCCTCAGGTAACAGACTGTTATTAAGACACTCCTCAGGTAACATTAAGACACTCCTCAGGTAACAGACTGTTATTAAGACACTCCTCAGGTAACAGACTGTTATTAAGACACTCCTCAGGTAACAGACTGTTATTAAGACACTCCTCAGGTAACAGACTGTCATTAAAACACTCCTCAGGTAACAGACTGTTATTAAGACACTCCTCAGGTAACAGACTGTTATTAAGACACTCCTCAGGTTACAGACTGTTATTAAGACACTCCTCAGGTAACAGACTGTCATTAAGACACTCCTCAGGTAACAGACTGTTATTAAGACACTCCTCAGGTAACAGACTGTCATTAAGACACTCCTCAGGTTACAGACTGTTATTAAGACACTCCTCAGGTTACAGACTGTCATTAAGACACTCCTCAGGTTACAGACTGTTATTAAGACACTCCTCAGGTTACAGACTGTTATTAAGACACTCCTCAGGTAACAGACTGTTATTAAGACACTCCTCAGGTAACAGACTGTCATTAAGACACTCCTCAGGTAACAGACTGTTATTAAGACACTCCTCATGTAACAGACTGTCATTAAGACACTCCTCATGTAACATTAAGACACTCCTCAGGTAACATTAAGACACTCCTCAGGTAACAGACTGTCATTAAGACACTCCTCAGGTTACAGACTGTTATTAAGACACTCCTCAGGTAACAGACTGTCATTAAGACACTCCTCATGTAACATTAAGACACTCCTCAGGTAACAGACTGTTATTAAGACACTCCTCATGTAACAGACTGTTATTAAGACACTCCTCAGGTAACAGACTGTCATTAAAACACTCCTCATGTAACATTAAGACACTCCTCAGGTAACAGACTGTTATTAAGACACTCCTCAGGTAACAGACTGTTATTAAGACACTCCTCAGGTAACAGACTGTTATTAAGACACTCCTCAGGTTACAGACTGTTATTAAGACACTCCTCAGGTAACAGACTGTTATTAAGACACTCCTCAGGTAACAGACTGTCATTAAGACACTCCTCAGGTAACAGACTGTTATTAAGACACTCCTCAGGTAACAGACTGTCATTAAGACACTCCTCAGGTAACAGACTGTCATTAAGACACTCCTCATGTAACATTAAGACACTCCTCAGGTAACATTAAGACACTCCTCAGGTAACAGACTGTTATTAAGACACTCCTCAGGTAACAGACTGTCATTAAGACACTCCTCAGGTAACAGACTGTCATTAAGACACTCCTCATGTAACATTAAGACACTCCTCAGGTAACATTAAGACACTCCTCAGGTAACAGACTGTTATTAAGGCACTCCTCAGGTAACAGACTGTCATTAAGACACTCCTCAGGTAACAGACTGTTATTAAGACACTCCTCAGGTAACAGACTGTTATTAAGACACTCCTCATGTAACATTAAGACACTCCTCAGGTAACATTAAGACACTCCTCAGGTAACAGACTGTTATTAAGGCACTCCTCAGGTAACAGACTGTCATTAAGACACTCCTCAGGTAACAGACTGTTATTAAGACACTCCTCAGGTAACAGACTGTCATTAAGACACTCCTCAGGTAACAGACTGTTATTAAGACACTCCTCAGGTAACAGACTGTTATTAAGACACTCCTCAGGTAACAGACTGTTATTAAGACACTCCTCAGGTAACAGACTGTCATTAAGACACTCCTCAGGTAACAGACTGTTATTAAGATACTCCTCAGGTAACATACTGTCATTAAGACACTCCTCAGGTAACAGACTGTTATTAAGACACTCCTCAGGTAACAGACTGTCATTAAGACACTCCTCATGTAACATTAAGACACTCCTCAGGTAACATTAAGACACTCCTCAGGTAACAGACTGTTATTAAGACACTCCTCAGGTAACAGACTGTCATTAAGACACTCCTCAGGTAACAGACTGTTATTAAGACACTCCTCAGGTAACAGACTGTCATTAAGACACTCCTCATGTAACATTAAGACACTCCTCAGGTAACATTAAGACACTCCTCAGGTAACAGACTGTTATTAAGACACTCCTCAGGTAACAGACTGTCATTAAGACACTCCTCAGGTAACAGACTGTTATTAAGACACTCCTCAGGTAACAGACTGTCATTAAGACACTCCTCAGGTAACAGACTGTTATTAAGACACTCCTCAGGTAACAGACTGTTATTAAGACACTCCTCAGGTAACAGACTGTTATTAAGACACTCCTCAGGTAACAGACTGTCATTAAGACACTCCTCAGGTAACAGACTGTTATTAAGATACTCCTCAGGTAACATACTGTCATTAAGACACTCCTCAGGTAACAGACTGTTATTAAGACACTCCTCAGGTAACAGACTGTTATTAAGATACTCCTCAGGTAACATACTGTCATTAAGACACTCCTCAGGTAACAGACTGTTATTAAGACACTCCTCAGGTAACAGACTGTTATTAAGACACTCCTCAGGTAACAGACTGTCATTAAGACACTCCTCAGGTAACAGACTGTTATTAAGACACTCCTCAGGTAACAGACTGTTATTAAGACACTCCTCAGGTAACATTAAGACACTCCTCAGGTAACAGACTGTTATTAAGACACTCCTCAGGTAACAGACTGTTATTAAGACACTCCTCAGGTAACAGACTGTTATTAAGACACTCCTCAGGAAACAGACTGTTATTAAGACACTCCTCAGGTAACAGACTGTTATTAAGACACTCCTCAGGTAACAGACTGTTATTAAGATACTCCTCAAGTAACATACTGTCATTAAGACACTCCTCAGGTAACAGACTGTCATTAAGACACTCCTCAGGTAACAGACTGTTAATAAGACACTCCTCAGGTAACAGACTGTTATTAAGACACTCCTCAGGTAACAGACTGTCATTAAGACACTCCTCATGTAACATTAAGACACTCCTCAGGTAACATTAAGACACTCCTCAGGTAACAGCCTGTTATTAAGACACTCCTCTGGTAACAGACTGTCATTCAGAAACTCCTCAGGTAACTTACTGTCATTAAGACACTCCTCAGGTAACAGACTGTTATTAAGACACTCCTCAGGTAACAGACTGTTATTAAGACACTCCTCAGGTAACAGACTGTCATTAAGACACTCCTCAGGTAACAGACTGTTATTAAGACACTCCTCATGTAACAGACTGTCATTAAGACACTCCTCAGGTAACAGACTGTTATTAAGACACTCCTCAGGTAACAGACTGTTATTAAGACACTCCTCAGGTAACAGACTGTTATTAAGACACTCCTCATGTAACAGACTGTCATTAAGACACTCCTCAGGTAACAGACTGTCATTAAGACACTCCTCAGGTAACAGACTGTTATTAAGACACTCCTCAGGTAACAGACTGTTATTAAGACACTCCTCAGGTAACAGACTGTCATTAAGACACTCCTCAGGTAACAGACTGTTATTAAGACACTCCTCAGGTAACAGACTGTTATTAAGACACTCCTCAGGTAACATTAAGACACTCCTCAGGTAACAGACTGTTATTAAGACACTCCTCAGGTAACAGACTGTTATTAAGACACTCCTCAGGTAACAGACTGTTATTAAGACACTCCTCAGGAAACAGACTGTTATTAAGACACTCCTCAGGTAACAGACTGTTATTAAGACACTCCTCAGGTAACATTAAGACACTCCTCAGGTAACAGACTGTTATTAAGACACTCCTCAGGAAACAGACTGTTATTAAGACACTCCTCAGGTAACAGACTGTTATTAAGACACTCCTCATGTAACAGACTGTCATTAAGACACTCCTCAGGTAACAGACTGTCATTAAGACACTCCTCAGGTAACAGACTGTTATTAAGACACTCCTCAGGTAACAGACTGTTATTAAGACACTCCTCAGGTAACAGACTGTTATTAAGACACTCCTCAGGTAACAGACTGTTATTAAGACACTCCTCAGGTAACAGACTGTTATTAAGACACTCCTCAGGTAACAGACTGTTATTAAGATACTCCTCAGGTAACATACTGTCATTAAGACACTCCTCAGGTAACAGACTGTCATTAAGACACTCCTCAGGTAACAGACTGTTAATAAGACACTCCTCAGGTAACAGACTGTTATTAAGACACTCCTCAGGTAACAGACTGTTATTAAGACACTCCTCAGGTAACAGACTGTTATTAAGACACTCCTCAGGTAACAGACTGTCATTAAGACACTCCTCATGTAACATTAAGACACTCCTCAGGTAACATTAAGACACTCCTCAGGTAACAGCCTGTTATTAAGACACTCCTCAGGTAACAGACTGTCATTCAGAAACTCCTCAGGTAACTTACTGTCATTAAGACACTCCTCAGGTAACAGACTGTTATTAAGACACTCCTCAGGTAACAGACTGTTATTAAGACACTCCTCAGGTAACAGACTGTCATTAAGACACTCCTCAGGTAACAGACTGTCATTAAGACACTCCTCATGTAACAGACTGTCATTAAGACACTCCTCAGGTAACAGACTGTTATTAAGACACTCCTCAGGTAACAGACTGTCATTAAGACACTCCTCAGGTAACAGACTGTTATTAAGACACTCCTCAGGTAACAGACTGTCATTAAGACACTCCTCAGGTAACAGACTGTTATTAAGACACTCCTCAGGTAACAGACTGTTATTAAGACACTCCTCAGGTAACAGACTGTCATTAAGACACTCCTCAGGTAGCATACTGTCATTAAGACACTCCTCAGGTAACAGACTGTTATTAAGACACTCCTCAGGTAACAGACTGTCATTAAGACACTCCTCAGGTAACAGACTGTCATTAAGACACTCCTCATGTAACAGACTGTCATTAAGACACTCCTCAGGTAACAGACTGTCATTAAGACACTCCTCAGGTAACAGACTGTTATTAAGACACTCCTCAGGTAACAGACTGTCATTAAGACACTCCTCAGGTAACAGACTGTTATTAAGACACTCCTCAGGTAACAGACTGTCATTAAGACACTCCTCAGGTAACATTAAGACACTCCTCAGGTAACAGACTGTCATTAAGACACTCCTCAGGTAACATACTGTCATTAAGACACTCCTCAGGTAACAGACTGTTATTAAGACACTCCTCAGGTAACAGACTGTTATTAAGACACTCCTCAGGTAACAGACTGTCATTAAGACACTCCTCAGGTAACAGACTGTTATTAAGACACTCCTCAGGTAACAGACTGTCATTAAGACACTCCTCAGGTAACATTAAGACACTCCTCAGGTAACAGACTGTTATTAAGACACTCCTCATGTAACAGACTGTTATTAAGACACTCCTCAGGTAACAGACTGTCATTAAAACACTCCTCAGGTAACAGACTGTTATTAAGACACTCCTCAGGTAACAGACTGTTATTAAGACACTCCTCAGGTTACAGACTGTTATTAAGACACTCCTCAGGTAACAGACTGTTATTAAGACACTCCTCAGGTAACAGACTGTTATTAAGACACTCCTCAGGTAACAGACTGTCATTAAGACACTCCTCAGGTAACAGACTGTTATTAAGACACTCCTCAGGTAACAAACTGTTATTAAGACACTCCTCATGTAACAGACTGTCATTAAGACACTCCTCGGGTAACAGACTGTTATTAAGACACTCCTCAGGTAACAGACTGTTATTAAGACACTCCTCAGGTAACAGACTGTCATTAAGACACTCCTCAGGTAACAGACTGTTATTAAGACACTCCTCAGGTTACAGACTGTTATTAAGACACTCCTCAGGTAACAGACTGTCATTAAGACACTCCTCATGTAACATTAAGACACTCCTCAGGTAACATTAAGACACTCCTCAGGTAACAGACTGTTATTAAGACACTCCTCAGGTAACAGACTGTCATTAAGACACTCCTCAGGTAACATACTGTTATTAAGACACTCCTCAGGTAACAGACTGTTATTAAGACACTCCTCAGGTAACAGACTGTTAGTAAGACACTCCTCAGGTAACAGACTGTTATTAAGACACTCCTCAGGTAACAGACTGTTATTAAGACACTCCTCAGGTAACAGACTGTTGTTAAGACACTCCTCAGGTAACAGATTGTCCTGAAGACACTCCTCAGGTAACAGACTGTTATTAAGACACTCCTCAGGTAACAGACTGTTATTAAGACACTCCTCAGGTAACAGACTGTTATTAAGACACTCCTCAGGTAACAGACTGTTATTAAGACACTCCTCAGGTAACAGACTGTTATTAAGACACTCCTCAGGTAACAGATTGTCCTGAAGACACTCCTCAGGTAACAGACTGTTATTAAGACACTCCTCAGGTAACAGACTGTTATTAAGACACTCCTCAGGTAACAGACTGTTATTAAGACACTCCTCAGGTAACATACTGTCATTAAGACACTCCTCAGGTAACAGACTGTTATTAAGATACTCCTCAGGTAACATACTGTTATTAAGACACTCCTCAGGTAACATACTGTTATTAAGACACTCCTTTGGTAACAGACTGTTATTAAGACACTCCTCAGGTAACAGAATGTTATTAAGACACTCCTCAGGTAACATTAAGACACTCCTCAGGTAACAGACTGTTATTAAAACACTCCTCAGGTAACAGACTGTCATTAAGACACTCCTCAGGTAACAGACTGTTATTAAGACACTCCTCAGGTAACAGACTGTTATTAAGACACTCCTCAGGTAACATTAAGACACTCCTCAGGTAACAGACTGTTATTAAGACACTCCTCAGGTAACAGACTGTTATTAAGACACTCCTCAGGTAACAGACTGTTATTAAGACACTCCTCAGGTAACTTTAAGACACTCCTCAGGTAACAGACTGTTATTAAGACACTCCTCAGGTAACAGACTGTTATTAAGACACTCCTCAGGTAACAGACTGTTATTAAGACACTCCTCAGGTAACATTAAGACACTCCTCAGGTAACAGACTGTTATTAAGACACTCCTCAGGTAACAGACTGTTATTAAGACACTCCTCAGGTAACAGACTGTTATTAAGACACTCCTCAGGTAACAGACTGTTATTAAGACACTCCTCAGGTAACAGACTGTTATTAAGACACTCCTCAGGTAACAGACTGTTATTAAGACACTCCTCAGGTAACAGACTGTTATTAAGACACTCCTCAGGTAACAGACTGTTATTAAGACACTCCTCATGTAACATTAAGACACTCCTCAGGTAACAGACTGTTATTAAGACACTCCTCAGGTAACAGACAGTTATTAAGACACTCCTCATGTAACAGACTGTTATTAAGACACTCCTCAGGTAACTTTAAGACACTCCTCAGGTAACAGACTGTTATTAAGACACTCCTCAGGTAACAGACTGTTATTAAGACACTCCTCAGGTAACAGACTGTTATTAAGACACTCCTCAGGTAACATTAAGACACTCCTCAGGTAACAGACTGTTATTAAGACACTCCTCAGGTAACAGACTGTTATTAAGACACTCCTCAGGTAACAGACTGTTATTAAGACACTCCTCAGGTAACAGACTGTTATTAAGACACTCCTCAGGTAACAGACTGTTATTAAGACACTCCTCAGGTAACAGACTGTCATTAAGACACTCCTCAGGTAACAGACTGTCATTAAGACACTCCTCAGGTAACAGACTGTTATTAAGACACTCCTCAGGTAACAGACTGTCATTAAGACACTCCTCATGTAACAGACTGTTATTAAGACACTCCTCAGGTAACAGACTGTTATTAAGACACTCCTCAGGTAACAGACTGTTATTAAGACACTCCTCAGGTAACAGACTGTTATTAAGACACTCCTCAGGTAACAGACTGTTATTAAGACACTCCTCAGGTAACAGACTGTTATTAAGACACTCCTCAGGTAACAGACTGTTATTAAGACACTCCTCAGGTAACAGACTGTCATTAAGACACTCCTCAGGTAACAGACTGTTATTAAGACACTCCTCAGGTAACAGACTGTTATTAAGACACTCCTCAGGTAACAGACTGTCATTAAGACACTCCTCAGGTAACAGACTGTTATTAAGACACTCCTCAGGTAACAGACTGTCATTAAGACACTCCTCAGGTAACAGACTGTTATTAAGACACTCCTCAGGTAACAGACTGTTATTAAGACACTCCTCAGGTAACAGACTGTCATTAAGACACTCCTCAGGTAACAGACTGTTATTAAGACACTCCTCATGTAACAGACTGTCATTAAGACACTCCTCAGGTAACAGACTGTTATTAAGACACTCCTCAGGTAACAGACTGTCATTAAGACACTCCTCAGGTAACAGACTGTTATTAAGACACTCCTCAGGTAACAGACTGTCATTAAGACACTCCTCAGGTAACAGACTGTCATTAAGACAAAAATAAAAATGATAAAAAGTATCACAATAAAATAACAATAATGAGGCTATATACAGGGGCTACCGGTACCAAGTCAATGTGCGGTGGTACAGGTTAGTCGAGGTAATTTGTACATGTAGGTAGGGGTGGAGTGACAATGCATAGATAATAGACAACGGGTAGCAGCAGTGTAAAAACAAATCAATGTCCAGGTGGCCATTTGATTAATTGTCCAGCAGTCTTATGGCTTGGGGGTAGAAGCTGTTAAGGAGCCTTTTGGTCCCTTACGTAACGCTCCGGTACCGATTGCCGCGCGGTAGCAGAGAGAAAAGTCTATGACTTGGGTCACTGGAGTCTTTGACAATTTTTTGGGCCTTTCCTCTGACACTGCCTAGTATATAGGTTCTGGATGGCAGGAAGCTTGGCCCCAGTGATGTACTTCCAGGGAAGAAGCACGGGACACTTTTACACATATTATTTACATGGCCTTCTTTCCCACCGCCTTAAAACTCCCCCCAGCTCCCGGGGTATCGAAGGAAAGCAGCATCCCCCCACGTCCTCCTCGAATGCCCCCGCCGCAGCACTAACGTTCAGCGCAAGGAACACATCATCCAGACCCTCCCGTCCACCGATCAGAATTGGAACTGTCAGTCACACACTACTGGTGAAGTACTGGCAAGGAATCCCATACCTCAGCTACAACCTTCCTCAGTAGGCGAGACGATCGAATCCCCGCTCTTTCTCCCAGCTCCTCCAACGACCTGCTCCTGCTCCGCATCAGATGAGCCAGCTTGGTACACCCCCACTCCTAACAGGCATGAACGTAGGCTGGCTTAACCCGTAGCACGGGACTGGATGACGGTGTTATAAAAAAAAATGGGCTCTTCAAAAAGCCACGTCCCTGGTGGGGTGGCCGGCCTTACGGGACATGTCGAAACTCTCCAAGCCTGCATAACAGACTCATAGAATGGAGTCAGACAAATCACCTCCCTTTAGCTTTAAGAGGAAAAGGTGCTTGTCTAAGCCCAAACAGCCCGCTCTCCTCATCAACGTGTCGGCTGTATCGACCCAACTAGAACCGTCCCTGTACAACAGTCTCTGGGCTGCTTGAAGCCCGGAATGCCATGATCCTGGAATAAATGTCCACCAGGCCTTGCCCACCCTCGCGCAGTGGCAAGTACAGGGCTGCAGCTTTAATCCAATGTTGTCCAGACCAGAAGAAATTGACAAGGGTCCTCTGAAGCTCTTGTATCAGACCCTTTGGTGGCTGTAAAATCATTAGTCTGTGCCACAGGGTAGAGGCAGCTAGGTTATTGGCTACCAGCACCGTTCCCCTGTAAGACAGCTGGGGTAGCACCCATTTCCATCTTGACAATCTGGCACACACCTTCTCCACTACACCCTCTCAGTTCTTTTCGGAAACACTTCGGAGCCTAGAAAAAATCCCCCAAGTCTTCATCCCATCTCTGCCCCCCTCCCCCTGTTTGAGAGACACTTAGATATAATATTATATTCTGCACACAGCAATGCAACAGGTTTTTTTTTAAAGAGCCAATCCCCCCCTTTTTTTTGTGGCAACAATGAAAGCACAGCACTTTGACAAGATACAGGAAGAGAACCATCATGATACAGGAAGAGAACCATCATGAAAAGATTTACCCACCACTTCATAACCCCCCCTCAATAGACTCCCAAAAGTGATTATAGAAATCAGATGGTGAACCACAGAGTCCAAAGCAGCTCTCTGCCCAGGGCCCAATTGAGGAAGTCCATGTAGCAACTGTTCACCACCCAGAGGATCACATTCCTCCACCTTATAGAGGTCAGAGTAGAAATCTGCAGCATGTTGGCGCATCTCACCGTCAGGGAGACGAAGGCAGACCGTCTTCCCAACTTCCTACCATCGTCTCAAGGACTCAAAATTACATTTAATAACCCTCCATTTTTCCCAAAACAACAAAAACTTTTCCCAAAAACATGGCATCATGTAATAAATTAACATTAAAATACCAATAAGGCGATGACCTTCGTGGACAGGACAAGTGAATATCAACAGTGACAATATGGTGATCAGAGAAACCCACAGGAGTAATGTCACACCTCCCAACCCTACTACAGTATTGCTCAGATACATACAACCTGTCTAACCTTGCTGCACTGACACGACCTTCATTCACTTTTAGCCATGTGTAACTAACTTTTGCATGTCTTACTCTCCACACATCAGAAAGCTCAAACTCAGTTAATAGACCAGACAGACAAATTGCTGACCTCAGGTGAGGTTCTTCAGCGGTGAGATCAACAGTAAAATCCACTGTACAGTTCCAGTCCCCCCCCTAAAACCATACACCCCTCTTGGTCACACTGTCTTAAGGTTTCCTTTTATTTGATCAAATACAGCAATACACTCTGTTTTTTAAACCATTACTTCCACCTTGACCAATAGAACCCGACTCTGTTGTAGATACCACAGTCCCCCCCCTAAGCCTGAGGGAAACAAAATTGCCACCCCAGCACTGAAATTAGTACCGTGACTGAGTATTTGCTGCCCCTCCCACCACATACACCAGCCAACCTCATTAGCATATATATAGTATATGCTGCCCCTCCCACCACATTCACCAGCCAACCTCATTAGCATATATAGTATATGCTGCCCCTCCCACCACATTCACCAGCCAACCTCATTAGCATATATATATAGTATATGCTGCCCCTCCCACCACATACCCCAGCCAACCTCATTAGCATATATAGTATATGCTGCCCCTCCCACCACATACACCAGCCAACCTCATTAGCATATATATAGTATATGCTGCCCCTCCCACCACATTCACCAGCCAACCTCATTAGCATATATAGTATATGCTGCCCCTCCCACCACATTCACCAGCCAACCTCATTAGCATATATATATAGTATATGCTGCCCCTCCCACCACATACCCCAGCCAACCTCATTAGCATATATAGTATATGCTGCCCCTCCCACCACATACCCCAGCCAACCTCATTAGCATATATAGTATATGCTGCCCCTCCCACCACATACCCCAGTCAACCTCATTAGCATATATATAGTATATACTGCCCCTCCCACCACATTCACCAGCCAACCTCATTAGCATATATATATAGTATATGCTGCCCCTCCCACCACATACCCCAGCCAACCTCATTAGCATATATATAGTATATGCTGCCCCTCCCACCACATACCCCAGCCAACCTCATTAGCCTCGTCGCTATGTATCGCCTGTAGAAGAACTACATTAAACGGGCGGTACATTCGAAAATCGTTACCCTTGTTGACGGAGGAAAAAAAAGCGGCGTAACTTGAATAAAACATACCTTTGAGAAGTTAAATTGAATGTAATTTAATTGAGAGAGAGAGAGAGAGAGAGAGAGAGAGAGAGAGAGAGAGAGAGAGAGAGAGAGAGAGAGAGAGAGAGAGAGAGAGAGAGAGAGAGAGAGAGAGAGAGAGAGAGAGAGAGACAGAGAGAGAGAGAGAGAGAGGAGAGAGAGAGAGAGAGAGAGAGAGAGAGAGAGAGAGAGAGAGAGAGAGAGAGAGAGAGAGAGAGAGAGAGAGAGAGAGAGAGAGAGAGAGAGAGAGAGAGAGAGAGAGAGAGAGAGAGAGAGAGAGAGAGAGAGAGAGAGAGAGAGAGAGAGAGAGAGAGAGAGAGAGAGAGAGAGAGAGAGAGAGAGAGAGAGAGAGAGAGAGAGAGAGAGAGAGAGAGAGAGAGATGGAGAGAGAGAGAGGGAGAGAGAGAGAGAGAGAGAGAGAGAGAGAGAGAGAGAGAGAGAGAGAGAGAGAGAGAGAGAGAGAGAGGGAGAGAGAGAGAGAGAGAGAGAGAGAGAGAGAGAGAGAGAGAGAGAGAGAGAGAGAGAGAGAGGGGAGGGGGGAGAGAGAGAGTCCTCCGAGCCCCATCTGTCCTGTCTGCTCCCTCCCTGGGGTCCAGGGACAAGACGAGACGGGAGAGAGACAGGAATAGGTGCCTACCCTCGTTTACTCTACCTCGGATGTATCCCAAATTGCACCCTATAGGCCCTGGTCAAATGTAGTGCACTATATAGGGAGTAGGGTGCCATTTGGGACACGCCCCTTATCTGCCAGAGAGCTTTAATCTGAAAGCCAATCAGGAAGCGTGTTATTGGAAAGGGAGCAGTCCCTACGGGGGGCAATTACATGGCCAGTCCCATTTCATTTCATACAGTCAGTGACACAGTGCTGTGGCCTTGCTGTTCTCTGCTGTTACAGAGTATACAATGGCCAGGGCTCTGGACAGGACTCACTGCCGGAAGGTGAGAGAGGATGGAGGAGGAGGAGGGGAGGATGGAGGAGGAGGGGAGGATGGAGGAGGAAGGGAGGATGGGAGGAGGAGGGGAGGATGGAGGAGGAAGGGAGGATGGGAGGAGGGGGGATGTAACGATCCCGGCAGTCTGAGTCGGGTCCTGTCTGTGGACTAGTTTTTTCTGCTCGGGATCTCCAGTTTCCCGTGGGTTCTGGAACGCTCCGGGGAGCTCTCTTGATTTCCGCACCTGCATCCCATCAGCAATCTGCACACCTGGTCCTGATCATCACCCTTCTTAGGCTCTGGCCTAACATCCATTCCCTGCCGGATCGTTAGCCATGAACAGTAGGTTTACCAGAGTATCAGTCTTAGAGCTTCTAGCGTTAGTTTTGTTGTTTTGCACCTTGTTGGTTTGTTGTTTACTTACCTCCGTTTTGTTCCATCTGCAGTCACTCGTCCCGGAACCTTCATCCAACCTCTGCCTGGTGGTCGGCGGCTGCCGAGCCATGATTGGATCAACCACTGCACCCCTAACAACTAATCAACGCCGCCCGCTCTGTTCCCTGGATTATTCAGCATCACTCTTGAATTTGTAAATAAACACTCACCTTCGTTTCAACTTACCTTGTCCTGGTCTGCTTCTGGGTTCTGGCTTTGTAACTCGTGACAGAACGATCCGGCCAGTAATGAACCCAGCGGACCTGGACTCTGTTCGCCATGCCATTACCCATCAGGAGAAGATGTTGGGCCATCATAGCACGGAGCTACAGGAGATCGCGTTGGCAGTTCGGAACCTTTCTACCGGTCTGACGGAGGTCCAGAACCAGCGCAAGTTTCCGGTGGAGGATCCACTACCGGTTTCACCCATCTCGCCTGCCGCGTCTGAAGCGGTGTCCTTCCGTGAGCCCAAGGTTCCGACGCCGGATAAATATGAGGGGGAGCTGGGAAGATGCCGTTCTTTCCTTATGCTGTGTGGGTTAGTGTTCGATCTACAGCCCTACTCTTATGCCACAGACAAGGCTAGGATAGCCTTTGTGATTGAGTTGCTGCGTGGTCGAGCGCTGGAGTGGGCTTCAGCCGTTTGGGAACGACAAGACCCCTGCATGGCTTCATACCAGGGGTTCACGGCCGAGATGAGGAAGCTCTTCGACCATTCCGTCCGAGGGAGGGACGCAGCTAGGCGCCTGTTTTCGCTCCACCAAGGAACTCGCAGCGTGGCCGACTTCGTGATCGAGTTCAAGACGTTGGCTGTGGAGAGTGGGTGGAATGAGGAGTCTCTGCAAGCGGCCTTTTACCAGGGTCTGTCGGAGCAGCTCAAGGATGAGCTGATCTCCTATCCGGAGCCTAGTGACCTGGACAGCTTGGTAGCCTTGTCTATTCGGGTGGATAATCGAGTCCGAGAGCGAAGGAGGGAGAAGCAATGGGGTCCGTCCAGTCGATCAGCTTCTCAGTTCCCAGTCGGGTCGGGTGGTGGACCAGAACACGTCGATCATTCTCCACCACAAAGGATTAGTGGAGAGGTCCTCTCTCCCGATTCTGAACCCATGCAAGTGGGGGCGGCACGGGTTAACCAAGGAGGAGCGTCAACATAGACGTAAGACCAACTGCTGCCTCTACTGTGGTAGCTCGGGACATTACATCTCCACTTGTTCCCGGCGGTCGTCAAACTGCCCGGCTCGCTAAAGTTGGGAGGACTTTTAGCGAGCCAGTTTCAACCTCTCAGTACCTCTGTCAGACCCCGTTTCCCGGCTACCCTTGTGAACAGGAATCAGAGCTTAGCGATTAACGCTTTATCGATTCAGGTGCCGATGGAAGCTTTCTTGATGCCGAGTTGGTGGAACAGCTGGGGCTTTCCAAGGAGCAATTGCCGGAAGCCATTGAAGCGACCACTCTGAACGGCAGTAGTCTGGCACGTATCACGATGAGGACTGAACCGGTTAAGATGCTGTTGTCGGGGAATCATTCGGAGATGATTTCATTCTTCATTCTGCCGTCTTCCCATGTTCCTCTGGTCCTTGGATACCCCTGGCTGAAGGAACACAATCCCACGTTCGATTGGGTGACGGGCAAGGTAACGAGTTGGAGCCTTGATTGTCATGCTAACTGTCTCAAGACTGCCTGTCCCCATTCGGTTCCCAGTCAGGTGATTGAGGCTAAAACCCCAGATTTGTCCCTGGTTCCCGAGACATATCACGATTTGGGGGAAGTGTTCAGTAAGCAGAAGGCTCTGTCACTCCCTCCCCACCGACCATATGATTGTGCCATCAACCTGTTCCCTGGAGCTGTCTACCCCAAGGGAAGGTTATACAGTATCTCCCGCCCTGAACGTGAGGCTTTGGAGACCTACATCAAGGAGTCCCTAGCTGCTGGTCTCGTTCGTCCCTCGTCATCACCCCTGGGGGGCAGGATTCTTCTTTGTGGGTAAGAAGGATGGCTCTCTTCGACCGTGTATTGATTATCGGGGGTTGAATGACATCACGGTCAAGAACAAGTATCCCCTGCCCTTGATGAGTTCTGCCTTCGACTCCTTACAGGGTGCTACGGTGTTCACCAAGCTAGACCTACGCAATGCGTATCACATGGTCCGGATCAGAGAGGGAGACGAGTGGTTGACGGGTTTCAATACACCGATGGGTCACTTCGAGTATCAGGTGATGCCGTTTGGACTGACCAATGCTCCAGCGGTATTCCAGAGTATGGTGAACGACGTCCTGAGAGATATGATCGGTCTCTTTGTGTTTGTTTACCTGGATGACATTCTGATCTTCTCGAAGGAACCTTCCGACCACGTCCAGCATGTCCGGCAGGTTCTGCAGCGATTGTTGGAGAATCGCCTGTTCGTGAAGGCCGAGAAGTGCGAGTTTCACGCCCACACGACATCCTTTCTCGGGTACATCATCTCCAGGGGAGAGATTAGGATGGACCAGGAGAAGGTTAGAGCGGTTCTGGAATGGGCCCAGCCCGGTACGAGATTGCAGCTCCAGAGATTTTTGGGGTTTGCGAATTTCTACCGCAGATTCATCCGGGATTACAGCCGTGTGGCCGCTCCGTTAACTGCCTTGACTTCCAGTATCAGGAACTTCAAGTGGAATCCGGAGGCGGATCGAGCGTTTCTGGATTTGAAGAGGCGATTCACCAACGCACCGATTCTCTCTCAACCGGACACGGCCCGTCAGTTCGTCGTTGAAGTGGACGCGTCTGATGTGGGAGTTGGCGCCATCCTGTCGCAGCGATGCTCCACGGACAGTAAACTCCATCCCTGCGCCTACTACTCTCGTCGCCTTTCGCCTGCGGAGAGGAATTACGATGTGGGTAACCGGGAGCTTCTCGCGGTGAAACTTGCCTTGGAGGAGTGGCGCCACTGGTTGGAGGGGGCGGAGCAACCGTTTATTGTCTGGACTGACCACAAGAATCTTGCTTACGTGCAATCGGCTAGACGTCTCAACTCCCGTCAGGCCAGGTGGTCGTTGTTTTTCGGACGATTCAATTTTTCCCTGACGTTCCGACCTGGATCTAAGAACGGCAAGGCGGACGCCTTGTCTCGGATGTTCTCCAAGACGGAGGAGGGTGGGTCCAAGACCGAGACAATTCTCCCCCGGAACTGCGTCGTGGGAGCTGTTAGGTGGAAGATTGAGGAGGAGGTGATGGCGGCTCTTCGGACGCAGCCCGGTCCCGTAACGGTCCACCCGGTCGGTTGTTTGTGCCTGAGTCGGTTCGTCCTGCGGTCCTCAAATGGTCCCACGCCAGCAAGATGGCTTGTCACCCTGGCGTGGCTCGGACGATGGCGTTTCTTCGCAGACGTTTTTGGTGGCCTGCCATGGCCGAGGATACTCGGGGTTATGTTGCTGCCTGTCCAGTGTGTGCGCAGAATAAGGGTACCAATCGGCCCAGCTCTGGACTACTTCACCCCCTTCCTATTCCCCGGCGACCATGGTCGCATCTGGCCCTGGACTTTGTCACTGGGTTGCCCGCTTCTGAGGGGAACACGGTCGTTCTGACTATCGTGGACAGATTCAGCAAGTTCGCCCACTTTGTGCCAATTGCCAAGCTTCCCTCTGCCTCGGAGACGTCCGAGATCCTGGTTAGGGAGGTTTTCAGGGTCCACGGGTTGCCCAGTGATCTCGTTTCCGACCGTGGCCCTCAGTTTACCTCTGCTGTCTGGAAGTCCTTCTGTTTGGCCATTGGAGCTACAGTCAGTCTCACATCTGGTTTTCACCCCCAATCTAATGGTCAGGCGGAGAGAGCCAACCAGAAGATGGAATCCACGCTACGCTGCCTGGCTTCTTCCAACCCCACCTCCTGGGTCTCTCAGTTGCCTTGGGTTGAGTATGCCCACAATACTCTCCCCTACATCTGCCACTGGGATGTCTCCCTTCCAGTGCCTGTATGGCTACCAACCTCCCTTGTTCCCTTCTCAGGAGAAGGAGCTCTCTGTGCCTTCTGTTCAGGCCCATATTCGTTGCCACCGGACCTGGCATCGGGCCAGAAAGGCACTCCTTAGAGTTTCGGACCGGTATCAGCTCCAGGCGAATCGTCGCCGGATCCCCGCTCCCACCTACACCATCGGAGATAGGGTCTGGTTGGCCACACGGGATCTTCCTTTACGGACTGAGTCTAGGAAGTTGTTACCGAAGTTCATTGGTCCGTTTGTGGTGGAGAAGGTGATCAACCCGGTGGCAGTTCGACTCAAACTCCCGAGGACGCTCAGAGTCCATCCCACCTTTCATGTCTCCTGCCTCAAGCCTGTTTTCCTCAGTCCTCTGTTGCCTCCTCCGCCTCCTCCTCCTCCTCCTCGGATGATCGGAGGTGGTCCTGCCTACACGGTGCGACGCATCATGGATTCCAGACGGCGGGGCCGGGGTTTCCAGTATCTCGTGGACTGGGAGGGGTATGGTCCTGAGGAGAGGAGTTGGATTCCGCGGCGACAGATCCTAGATGCTGACCTCATCCGTGACTTCTACCGCCTCCATCCTGGCGCTCCGGGGAGTCCGCCCGGTGGCGTTCGTCGGAGGGGGGGTACTGTAACGATCCCGGCAGTCTGAGTCGGGTCCTGTCTGTGGACTAGTTTTTTCTGCTCGGGATCTCCAGTTTCCCGTGGGTTCTGGAACGCTCCGGGGAGCTCTCTTGATTTCCGCACCTGCATCCCATCAGCAATCTGCACACCTGGTCCTGATCATCACCCTTCTTAGGCTCTGGCCTAACATCCATTCCCTGCCGGATCGTTAGCCATGAACAGTAGGTTTACCAGAGTATCAGTCTTAGAGCTTCTAGCGTTAGTTTTGTTGTTTTGCACCTTGTTGGTTTGTTGTTTACTTACCTCCGTTTTGTTCCATCTGCAGTCACTCGTCCGGAACCTTCATCCAACCTCTGCCTGGTGGTCGGCGGCTGCCGAGCCATGATTGGATCAACCACTGCACCCCTAACAACTAATCAACGCCGCCCGCTCTGTTCCCTGGATTATTCAGCATCACTCTTGAATTTGTAAATAAACACTCACCTTCGTTTCAACTTACCTTGTCCTGGTCTGCTTCTGGGTTCTGGCTTTGTAACTCGTGACAGGGGAGGGAGGAGGGGAGGATGGAGGAAGGGAGGAGGGGAGGAGGGGGAGGGGAGGAGGGAAGGATGGGAGGAGGGGAGGAGGGGGGAGGGGAGGAGGGAAGGATGGGAGGAGGGGAGGAGGGGAGGAGGGGGGAGGGGAGGATGGGAGGATGGGAGGAGGGGAGGAGGGGAGGAGGGGGAGGGGAGGAGGGGAGGAAGGGAGGAGGGGAGGAGGGGGGATGGGGAAGGAAAGCTTGGAAAAGAGAAGAGGCTTTCAGATGGTGAGAGAACCATTTCCTGATTTCTCTATGAGTTGAGAAGTACAGCCTTAAGGTGGAAACTCAATTGCTTCTGATACAGCACCCTACGCTATGCCCTATGTAGTGCACTACCTTCGACCAAGGCCCAGAGTGCACTATAAAGTATAGGGAATAGGGTGCCATTTTTGGGGACATACCTCCTGTGTCTCTATACCAAACTATGAAGCTAAATGCATGCTGGTTAATCTGTTCTGATCATGGTGAATCTAGTTGATATTATCGTTGTCAAGAAGGTGAAGTCAAAGAAACAGCACAGAAATGAGTCCATTGGTTTGTGTCCCAAAGAAGTGCATTTATTTTGACCAGAGCCTTATGACACTGTATACAGCAATAAGGTACCATTTGGGACTCAACCAATGATACTGACTGTTTTAACCAACTCAGAACCTTTCTTCCCAGACCGCCGTAGCAACTACAGTACTCTCCTCAGGCTCTGTGAATAAGCAGAGAGCTGATGAACAAACGCAGTGGTGATAGTAAACGTAGTCGTGAGGTGAACAGAGAGTTTATTAACATGATAGTAAGCGTAGTCGTGAGGTGAACAGAGAGTTTATTAACATGATAGTAAACGTAGTCGTGAGGTGAACAGAGAGTTTATTAACATGATAGTAAACGTAGTCGTGAGGTGAACAGAGAGTTTATTAACATGATAGTAAACGTAGTCGTGAGGTGAACAGAGAGTTTATTAACATGATAGTAAACGTAGTCGTGAGGTGAACAGAGAGTTTATTAACATGATAGTAAACGTAGTCGTGAGGTGAACAGAGAGTTTATTAACATGATAGTAAACGTAGTCGTGAGGTGAACAGAGAGTTGATGAACATGATAGTTAACGTAGTCGTGAGGTGAACAGAGAGTTTATTAACATGATAGTAAACGAGTCGTGAGGTGAACAGAGAGTTTATTAACATGATAGTAAACGTAGTCGTGAGGTGAACAGAGAGTTTATTAACATGATAGTAAACGTAGTCGTGAGGTGAACAGAGAGTTTATTAACATGATAGTAAACGTAGTCGTGAGGTGAACAGAGAGTTTATTAACATGATAGTAAACGTAGTCGTGAGGTGAACAGAGAGTTTATTAACATGATAGTAAACGTAGTCGTGAGGTGAACAGAGAGTTTATTAACATGATAGTAAACGTAGTCGTGAGGTGAACAGAGAGTTTATTAACATGATAGTAAACGTAGTCGTGAGGTGAACAGAGAGTTTATTAACATGATAGTAAACGTAGTCGTGAGGTGAACAGAGAGTTTATTAACATGATAGTAAACGTAGTCGTGAGGTGAACAGAGAGTTTATTAACATGATAGTAAACGTAGTCGTGAGGTGAACAGAGAGTTTATTAACATGATAGTAAACGTAGTCGTGAGGTGAACAGAGAGTTTATTAACATGATAGTAAACGTAGTCGTGAGGTGAACAGAGAGTTTATTAACATGATAGTAAACGTAGTCGTGAGGTGAACAGAGAGTTGATGAACATGATAGTTAACGTAGTCGTGAGGTGAACAGAGAGTTTATTAACATGATAGTAAACGTAGTCGTGAGGTGAACAGAGAGTTTATTAACATGATAGTAAACGTAGTCGTGAGGTGAACAGAGAGTTTATTAACATGATAGTAAACGTAGTCGTGAGGTGAACAGAGAGTTTAGTAACATGATAGTAAACGTAGTCGTGAGGTGAACAGAGAGTTTATTAACATAATAGTAAACGTAGTCGTGAGGTGAACAGAGAGTTTATTAACATGATAGTAAACGTAGTCGTGAGGTGAACAGAGAGTTTATTAACATGATAGTAAACGTAGTCGTGAGGTGAACAGAGAGTTTATTAACATGATAGTAAACGTAGTCGTGAGGTGAACAGAGAGTTTATTAACATGATAGTAAACGTAGTCGTGAGGTGAACAGAGGGTTGATGAACATGATAGTAAACGTAGTCGTGAGGTGAACAGAGAGTTTATTAACATGATAGTAAACGTAGTCGTGAGGTGAACAGAGAGTTTATTAACATGATAGTAAACGTAGTCGTGAGGTGAACAGAGAGTTTATTAACATGATAGTAAACGTAGTCGTGAGGTGAACAGAGAGTTTATTAACATGATAGTAAACATAGTCGTGAGGTGAACAGAGAGTTGATGAACATGATAGTAAACGTAGTCGTGAGGTGAACAGAGAGTTTATTAACATGATAGTAAACGTAGTCGTGAGGGTGAACAGAGAGTTTATTAACATGATAGTAAACGAGTCGTGAGGTGAACAGAGAGTTTATTAACATGATAGTAAACGTAGTCGTGAGGTGAACAGAGGGTTGATGAACATGATAGTAAACGTAGTCGTGAGGTGAACAGAGAGTTTATTAACATGATAGTAAACGTAGTCGTGAGGTGAACAGAGAGTTTATTAACATGATAGTAAACGTAGTCGTGAGGTGAACAGAGAGTTTATTAACATGATAGTAAACGTAGTCGTGAGGTGAACAGAGAGTTTATTAACATGATAGTAAACGTAGTCGTGAGGTGAACAGAGAGTTTATTAACATGATAGTAAACGTAGTCGTGAGGTGAACAGAGAGTTGATGAACATGATAGTAAACGTAGTCGTGAGGTGAACAGAGAGTTGATGAACATGATAGTTAACGTAGTCGTGAGGTGAACAGAGAGTTTATTAACATGATAGTAAACGTAGTCGTGAGGTGAACAGAGAGTTGATGAACATGATAGTTAACGTAGTCGTGAGGTGAACAGAGAGTTTATTAACATGATAGTAAACGTAGTCGTGAGGTGAACAGAGAGTTTATTAACATGATAGTAAACGTAGTCGTGAGGTGAACAGAGAGTTTATTAACATGATAGTAAACGTAGTCGTGAGGTGAACAGAGAGTTGATGAACATGATAGTAAACGTAGTCGTGAGGTGAACAGAGAGTTTATTAACATGATAGTAAACGTAGTCGTGAGGTGAACAGAGAGTTTATTAACATGATAGTAAACGTAGTCGTGAGGTGAACAGAGAGTTGATGAACATGATAGTAAACGTAGTCGTGAGGTGAACAGAGAGTTTATTAACATGATAGTAAACGTAGTCGTGAGGTGAACAGAGAGTTTATTAACATGATAGTAAACGTAGTCGTGAGGTGAACAGAGAGTTTATTAACATGATAGTAAACGTAGTC
>NW_025534955.1:52500-90000 GCF_020615455.1 Coregonus clupeaformis
ACCCCAATAACTACCGCGGGATGTGCGTCAACAGGCAACCTTGGGAAAATCCTCTGCATTATCATTAACAGCAGACTCATACATTTCCTTAGCGAAAACAATGTACTGAGCAAATGTCAAATTGGCTTTTACCAAATTACCGTCGACAGACCACGTATTCACGCTCCACACCCCAATTGACAAACAAACAAACCAAAACATATGCTTTGTTGATTTCAAAAAAGCTTTCGACTCAATTTGGCATGAGGGCCTGCTATACAAATTGATGGAAAGTGGTGTTGGGGGGAAAAACATACGACATTATAAAATCCATGTACACAAACAACAAGTATGCAATTAAAATTGGCAAAAAAACACACATTTCTTTCCACAGGGCCTTAAGCCCCACCCTCTTCAACATATGAATATCAACGAATTAGGCGAGGGCACTAGAACAGTCTGCAGCACCCGGCCTCACCCTACTAGAATCTGAAGTCAAATGTCTTCTGTTTGCTGATGATCTGATGCCTCTGTCACCAACCAAGGACGGCCTACAGCAGCACCTAGATCTTCTGCACAGATTCTGTCAGACCTGGGCCCTGACAGTAAATCTCAGTAAGACAAAAATAATTGTGTTTCAAAAAAGGTCCAGTTGCCAGGACCACAAATACAAATTCCATCTAGACACCGTTGCCTACCTCGGCCTAAACATCAGCGCCACAACCTGGCCCTAATGGTCGACTGTCAAGTGCTTTGATGGAATGGGTAGGGGAACCAATGTAATACATAGACTATTAGCTAAAGACCTGTCCATAAAGTTCCCAGCTGCGCCTGAATCGACCAGCGCCTTACACTGGGAAAACTACTGTGTAAATCAGGGATGTGAACGTGGGATGGTGAAGTGCGCAGCAGAGGGCTCTGAACGAGTGTGGGTTTGCGTTACCTGGGGTGACGCGAGAGTGCCCTGCCTGCTGCCTCCAGACCCAGAAGAACTCGGATGACAGCGTGCAGCAGAATGTCCTCTCTTGCCACAAGAGTGACACTGGATCTGTCGTCCTCCGTTCTCCCGGATCGCTGCACCACCCAGCTCCATCGGAATGTGATCCAGGTTGAAGGGGGGTGAAATGGGCAGGCCCCTTCCAAGACGTCCTCTCGAAGCCAGCAGGTTGTCCAACCGGATGGCCATGTCCACCAGTTAGTTGAAGGTCAACATGGTGTCCCGGCAGGCTAGCTCCCTTCGGATGTCCTCTCGCAGGCTGCACCGGAAGCGGGCGATGAGGGCCCGCTCGTTCCACCCGGACCCAGCTGCTAGAGTTCTAAACTCCAGGGCAAAGTCCTGCGCGGTCCTCGTCCCCTGCCTCAGATGGACCAGCCGCTTGCCCGCCTCTCTTCCTTCGGGAGGGTGATCGAAGACTGCCCGGAAGAGGCGAGCGAACTCCCTGTAGTTGTCCAACGCGTCTCCTCCTTCACTCCAGAACGCGTTGGCCCACTCCTGGGCTTTCCCTGAAAGGCAGTAGACGAGGGTGGACACCTTCTCACACTTCGATGGAGCCGGGCTGATGGTGGAAAAATAGAGGTCCAGCTGCAGGAGGAATCCCTGGCAGCGTGCCGCTGTCCCGTCGTACTCCCTTGGTCGAGATAGGTGAATACATCTGGGCGCTGGGGTGTGGGTGGCTGGATCCGGTCGCTCAGCTGGTCCCGAAGGGTCGGGTCCTCTCCTCTCCAGGCGTTGGACGACCTGGAAACCTGATCCATCGCTTCGCCCAAGCTGGCTAACATGTTGAAATGCTCCCGGAGGGTAAATCACAGAATACAATGGTTTATTCAGCAATACATCGGTACGCAGCAATGCGTAAAACACTACAGTGCGGTATAACGGGGCACTGGAGAAAACAAGGCACACGGGTATGTGCCTTGTTTTCTCCAGTGCGCCATTATACCGCACTGTAGTGTTTTACGCATTGCTGCGTACCGCTGTATTGCTGAATAAACCATTGTATTCTGTGATTTACCCTCCTGCGCCTGACTCCATCAAAACTCACCTGCTACAGAATCACCCACCCAACAGCATGGACCCAACAGCATGGACCCAACAGCATGGAGTCAGCAGGAGAGGGGAATATGCCTGGAGTCATGGAGCGGGTCCGGGAGCATTCCAACATGTTAGCCAGCTTGGGGCGATACACAATACAATATATCTCCTCCGAGCTTCTCTCTCCTCCACAATAAACAATCACACACAAAGACAAGGGGGGGCAGAGGGAACACTTATACAGGTACTGATGAGGGGATATGAACCAGGTGTGTGTAATAAACAAGACAAAACAAATGGAATGATGAGATGAGGAGCGGCAGTGGCTAGAAGGCCGGTGACGACGAACGCCGAAGCCTGCCCGAACCAGGAGAGGAGGCAGCTTCGGAGGAAGTCGTGCCAACTAATTGTACATTCAGAGGGTAGCTGATTTCTGTATGACAGTTCTACCAAGTATTCATTCCACTGACAGACTTTTATGAGCTCTTTGGACCGCAACAAAGCATACATCTGAAGTTATTTTGATTTTTGTGCACGTCATACCAATATATAACCAGTTGTAGTCATAGGCGAGTACATGGTGCTCCATCTCTGCAAGTGATCTATCAGTTCAGCATCGCTCCAACAGGTCCCCCTCCACCATCTGAGGATATGTCTTACTTCATATTATGTCTCCAGAGAAACCTGCATTCTAATAAATAAGAAAACAATTATTTGCCCTAGAATAACTACTTTTCGGAGAATACACACCAATACAGGTCTCTGCGTAGATTCAAAGTGTATCTTTTTTTGGGCTGGTGTCTAAATGAAACCCAAAGGACTTGAATGTTTAAAAAAATCCATATCGATACAGAAACTCCAAACAATAATTTAGATTTATTAAGAACAAGTTGATTGACAGAGTCATGAACATTTTCTAAAAAATTGAATAAACCACTTTTGGGCTATGAACAAAAATATGTATTTGGGGTCAAAATGACTCCAGTCCTGGTAGTATGAGGGTTAACTCTGGTTGTCATCAGAGATAAATTCTGTTGAAAAGAGTATTGCAATGACTTAACTCTGGCTAGATAAAACATTAAACAGTGATGGGGGGGCGTCATATCCTGCAAACTGTAGGATAGTGGCGAATGAAAGTGATAATGGGCTAGGACCAGATGACTTGAAACAATGAGGCAATCATTTAATGATGTAACTGTAATGAATCAGTAATTTCGTATTGAAATCAACTGGGTCCGCATGGGTTAGCCTACTTACTACAGGCCTGCTGCTGAAAGGCTTTTCTGAGTGTGTTTCTTTCTGTCACGGGGTCTCAATAATAAGCAAGTGCAAATTGTAATGTTTATGGGAGCAGCACGGTCTTTGAAGTTGTTTGGTGCGGTGATGTCGTTTTGCTTTTCTGCCGCGGGGAGCAGCAGCCACTCGCTTTTTGAAGGCAGCAGATAACCTTTGCTAGCACGAGTATAAGTAATGGAGTAGCAGTCTCGCAACTTTATTTCCGACCGTTCTCTTTTGTATTTATTCAGCGAAATAACACAGAACATTTGGACGAAGTTCACCACAAAAAACATTTGCTTGTAGAAATAGGTTGTTGTGATTAAGATGATAGTGCCACTTTTAAAAGAAATAAACCAACCAGAGTATGCACCAATGGGAAGGCTGGTGGGGCTGAGGTTATGCTAATATTCGCCGCAAAGCATTCTCGAATAAGCAGAAGACACTGACTTTCCATGACATGTACGTTAATGTAACGACAGGGATACAAAATATACATTTTGGGATAGGGCCGACATGGAATTACGGTTTGAAATGTATCAGCATCGGCTAAAATGTAATCCTGTAACCATGACCTAAAATGAGTTGCCACGCATACTTGGGCATTGCTGCCATTGAAAGGTAGTATCGTCAGTGAGGTACATCCTTACCTGTTACTTCCGTAAAGAAGTTTCAGAACATGATGAATGTAATTTCATGAGAAATGATTATTCTCAACTGGTTCTCGGAGAAACGCAACACTCCGAGGATCCCATTCTGACTAGCTGACGAGGAAAGAAAGCACGTTAAAATATAACTGGATTTCGGTGCGCTTGCCACGGTTTTCAAATGTCTGATTAATAAGTATTTCACTCACGCACACCTTCAAAATACTGCTTCCATTGTGATACTGTATACTTGAGACTTAACCTCTAATGAGAATTGGGAAATATAGTTGAAAACTAAAATGTACTGGAAATAATTATTTTTGTTGATCAGGTGTTTTAAACAATATGGAACTGGAAAAGTGGTCACACATACGACGAGGTGGCCGAGTGGTTAAGGCGATGGACTGCTAATCCATTGTGCTCTGCACGCGTGGGTTCGAATCCCATCCTCGTCGTGGGAAGAGATTTTGTCCACGATGGAAGATTTGTTATTGGAGTTCTCCGCTAAGATCAATATAATGCGTTACATTGGTTGGTTATGTTACGTACAGCTGGAATTCTACTCGGGTATTTAGGAAGATATGTTGGAAACAATATTTGGATGCGGAGCTGGATAGTGAAATGTAATTAAATTCAGGCCTATTCACAAAGATACCATCATGCTTGCAAATCCTGATGAAATTAGTTACTTTTTCTATATTTGACTAGTTTACAGGCTAAATTATTTCGTCACCTTTAAATTAGCGCACTATTAATTACTACAGTCGGAATCATTTTCGCAGTTAATTCACTAACTGGACAACCTACAACAAAAAAACTTTGCCCTAGGAACTGCAGGCGGTGCCGTGGCTTAGATGGTTAAAGCGCCTGTCTAGTAAACAGGAGATCCTGAGTTCGAATCTCAGCGGTGCCTTTTACCTCTACCCACTTGATCGTAAATAAATTATAAAAGGTGTATGAAGTATCATTCACTAATTCATTTCACAGAAATGCAAATGTTGGGTAGAGTTATTCATATATTAGGTGCTTTGCAGTTCAACAGTCTAAATATCTTTTTTTTTTTCATGTCAAATACTCTAGCTACATTACTGTCGCTGTTAAATATTTTATACCACCATGTTTACTTGCCTGGCTACCAAAACATATTGCGTCGGCCAAACGCTACGCCACCGCGATAGACGATTGGGGGCACTCTGGGCTCATTTGAGTTGTAAGGCGAAGCAACCGACTGTAGACGAAAGTCGAGGAAATGCATCTGCAAAAACCCTAATGATTGGTTGACAATAGAGCCTCCCACAATGCAGGCAAAGGCTGCAGGATGAAGTTCAATGGACAGGCTTAAAGCTGCAATATGTCACTTTTTGTGCGACCTGGACAAATTCACACACAAATGTGGGTTATAAATCTGTCATTCTCATTGAAAGCAAGTCTAAGAAGATCTGACCCATGTGTGCTATTTCTAAACTTCCCGTTCTTAAGTTTGTTTTTGAATCTTACTTTCGGTTTTGTACACCAGCTTTAAAGAGCTGAACACAATATTTTTGGTTATGGAAAATATATTTCACAGCGGTTTAGATGGAACAATGACTGGCTTGTTCTGTCACATAAACTGACATTAGGCAAACTATTAGAATTTTAGCAACCAGGAAATAGCAGCGGGATTTCGTCATAGTGCATCTTTAACTGAATGACAACGGATAGTTTGGGGTAGGCCTGCTGGGCAGCAGGCATCGACTGTTTCTCCTGATGTTAGTTTCTTCTCAGCAATGACTCTGGATGAGTAACCCGCCCCCCTTCGTTTTGACATCATCATAAACAATTTAAATGATTGCAGTCTCAGACTGGATGTGCAGTTGAAGTCGGAAGTTTACATACACCTTAGCCAAATACCTTTAAACTCAGTTTTTCACAATTCCTGACATTCAATCTTAGTAAAAATTCCCTGTTTTAGGTCAGTTAGGATCACCACTTTATTTTAAGAATGTGAAATGTCAGAATAATAGTAGAGAGAATGATTTATTTCAGCTTTTATTTATTTAATCACATTCCCAGTGGGTCAGAAGTTTACGTACACTCAATTAGTATTTGGTAGCATTGCCTTTAAATTGTTTAACTTGGGTCAAACGTTTCGGATAGCCTTCCACAAGCTTCCCACAATAAGTTGGGTGAATTTTGGCCCATTCCTCCTGACAGTTCTTCTGAAACTTGTGTGAGTGTAATGTTTAATGTTCATTTTTATTCTTTATGATCTATTTCACTTGCTTTGGTAATCTAAACATATGTTTCCCATGACAATAAAGCCCCTTAAATTGAAATTGAATTGAATTAACTGACAGCTTGCTATAGTGTGCATCCCAAATGACACCCTATTCCCTAAATAGTGCACTTATTTCCCTATGGGCCCTGGTCCAAAGTAGTGCACTATATAGGACATGCAGTATAGGGTGCTATTTGGGCCACAACAACAGTCTTAGTGTTGAGTTGGTTCACTGGGACCGCAGTGGGGATACACACTCATGCACACGCACGTCTAACGCAAGCACACTCAACGTGCGCACACACAAACACACAGCCTGAATCACTGTCCCCGGCACACACACACACGCACGCACCCACCCATGCACTCACAAATACACACGCATGCACACACACACACACACACAAAGGCAACACTCGTCTCTCTCTGAGCAGTGTGTAGTCATGACGACAGCAGGAAGATCAGTGGTGTGTCGGCGGTGGTTTCTGCTGAGGACAAGAAAATTAAAATACACCCCCTGCTGCGTATGTGCAGGGTAACCAGTCTACAAACTGGAGACAAAGTCGACATCTCTCTCTACCTCCCCCCGTCTATTTTCCTTTCTCACTATCTATCTGTCAATCATTCAGTTCATTCCTATTCCAAGCCCTCCTCTGGTGACTCAAAGCCCTGATTGTGAGCTGAGAGAGAGAGAGAGAGAGAGAGAGAAAGATAGAGAGAGAGAGAGAGAGAGAGAGAGAGGGAGAGAGAGAGATATTGAGAGAGAGATAGAGAAAGATTGAGAGAGAGAGAGAGAGAGAGAGAGAGAGAGAGAGAGAGAGAAAGAAAGATTGAGACAGACATAGAGAGAGAGAGAGAGAGAGAGAAAGAAAGATTGAGAGAGAGAGAGAGAGAGAGAGAAAAAGATTGAGACAGACAGAGAGAGAGAGAGAGAGACAGAAACACTTGCACTACTTTTCTCTGAGTTGAAAAAACTTCCCTGTTACCCTCCTACATCTGTCTGTCTGTCTGTCTGTCTGTCTGTCTGTCTGTCTGTCTGTCTGTCTGTCTGTCTGTCTGTCTGTCTGCCTGTCTGCCTGTCTGCCTGTCTGCCTGTCTGCCTGTCTGCCTGTCTGCCTGTCTGTCTGCCCGCCTGCCTGCCTGCCTGCCTGCCTGCATTGTCAATCTGATGAGGAGAGAGGAGAGGATAGAGAAACCCATTCATGAGGCCCTGTTCTCTTCTGTTCTGTTCTGTTCTGTTCTGCCCTGCCCTGCCCTGCTCTGCCCTGCTCTGTTCTGCTCTGTTCTGCTCTGCTCTGCTCTGTTCTGCTCTATTCTGCTCTGTTCTGTTCTGTTCTGCCCTGGTCTGGTCTGGTCTGTTCTGCTCTGTTCTGGTCTGGTCTGTTCTGTTCTGGTCTGTTCTGCTCTGTTCTGTTCTGCTCTATTCTGCTCTGTTCTGTTCCGTTCTGCTCTGTTCTGCCCTGCTCTGGTCTGGTCTGGTCTGGTCTGTTCTGCTCTGTTCTGCTCTGGTCTGTTCTGTTCTGGTCTGTTCTGTTCTGTTCTGCTCTGTTCTGCTCTGTTCTGCTCTGTTCTGCTCTGTTCTGCTCTGTTCTGCTCGGTTCTGCTCTGCTCTGCTCTGTTCTGTTCTGTTCAGACAGAGATAGGTACAGTAGATCTGTTCTGTTCTGTTCAGACAGAGATAGGTACAGTAGATCTGTTCTGTTCTGTTCAGACAGAGATAGGTACAGTAGATCTGTTCTGTTCTGTTCAGACAGAGATAGGTACAGTAATCTGTTCTGTTCAGACAGAGATAGGTACAGTAATCTGTTCTGTTCAGACAGAGATAGGTACAGTATATCTGTTCTGTTCAGACAGAGATAGGTAAAGTAATCTGTTCTGTTCAGACAGAGATAGGTACTGTAGATGTTGCTGCCATGGGGACAGATTTACTCTGCAGTAACAACTTTGTTTACATTCAGGTAAATAGCTAGTGGACCCACAGTGGAAAAAATTATGGGTGTATCCCAAATGGTACCATTTCCCCCATATGTAGTGCACTACTTTAGACTGTGGCCCATAAGGCTCTGATCAAAAGTAGTGCACTATGTAGGGAACTTCCTAAAGAGAAGTATAGACAACGTAGTGTTTACTACCTGATGCAGCGTTTTCCCAAACTCGCTCGGTCCTCGGGACCCCAAGGGGTGCACGTTTTGGTTTTCTGCTCCTAGCACTACACAGCTGATTCAAATAATCAACTAATTATCAATCTCTGATGATTTTTAAATCAGCTGTGTAGTGTTAGGGCAGAAAACCCTTGGGGTCCCGAGGACGGAGTTTGGGGAAACGCTGCCCTAATGTGTCAGAACAGGTTGGAGGCCAGCGTCTGTCTAGAGCCAAGAGAGAGTCTAGACAGGTTGTAGAACATTTGAACACGACCACTGGCGGAAAACGCTGGTTGAGTCAACATTGTTTCCACATCATTTCAACAACAAAACAAATTCAATGCGACAATGTTGAATAAACGTTGAAAACTGATTGGATTTGCAAAAAAAAGTCATCAACGTAAGGGAATTTAGTATTTTTTTCCCCACCAAACTTTTACCCTAAATCCAATGACATGGTGACATTTTGGTTGATTTCACATTGAATTCACGTCAGTTGACAACTTAACCAAATGTAAATCGAAACTAGATGTTGAACTGACGTCTGTGCCCAGTGGGTTGGGGACAACGTTATTAAAATATTAAAAGGGAATTTTTTTATCCTGCAGTTTTTTCTCTTCAATCATGCCAGCCTTGTTGGAAAAAACGATGTTTAACAATTCAACAGAACTCAATAGTTCTGAATCAAACAGTCAAGAAAAACTATGGATTTCCATCTCTGGTTTTGGCATCTTCATACAGTATGTCTAGTTTCACAGTAGCGTTAGTTTGCTTCTTCTTTGTCTGAAGGCATCAGGTTTTAGGAGATCAGTGGCTGGACGTTCAGATTACTCTCTCCAATCATGCCAGCCTTTGTGGGAAAGGCCAACTTTAGCCTGAAAAGTTCAACACTATAACTTTCAGGCGAAAATGAAACATTTTCAATGTTGGTCATCTATCAATTACAATGAGAGAAAAGAAGATAGAATGTCATTCCACACTCTGATATGTTGTTATTTGGGATGGCGTTAGTGATCGCTCTTGGGGGGTTTATAGCAGGAGTTGGCTGTGTCTCAGAGGTGGTTGTAAATGTAAATGCAAGGGGGGGTGGGGGCGGTGGCCTGCATCTGGTGAGGAAGGGAAGCAGACAAACAGAGACAGATGGGGGGGGTCAGGCGGTGGCCTGCATCTGGTGAGGAAGGGAAGCAGACAAACAGAGACAGATGGGGGGGGTCAGTGTCACCTCATTACTCTGATGGCTTCACATTATTCCAGTGTCACATCCATCCTGACAAATCAACCAGGGCATCATTGGCCTTGGACTCACAAACCATCTTCATCCATCAACACTGGAGCCTGAGAGAGGAATCAAAGATACACACACACACACACACACACACACACACACACACACACACACACACACACACACACACACACACACACACACACACACACACAGGAATACAAGTACACACACACACTCACAGGAATACAAGTACGCACACACACACACTAACACACACACACACACACACACACACACACACACACACACACACACACACACACACACACACACACACACACACAGGAATACAAGTACGCACACACACACACACACAGTGTTCTTCTCATCATGCAGTTACAGTGGAGAGAACAAGTATTTGATACACTGCCGATTTTGCAGGTTTTCCTACTTACAAAGCATGTAGAGGTCTGTAATTTTTATCATAGGTACACTTCAACTGTGAGAGACGGAATCTAAAACAGAAATCCAGAAAATCACATTGTATGATTTTTAAGTAATTAATTTGCATTTTATTGCATGAAATAAGTATTTGATACATCAGAAAAGCAGAACTTAATATTTGATACAGAAACCTTTGTTTGCAATTACAGAGATCATACGTTTCCTGTAGGTCTTGACCAGGTTTGCACACACTGCAGCAGGGATTTTGGCCCACTCCTCCATACAGACCTTCTCCAGATCCTTCAGGTTTCGGGGCTGTCGCTGGGCAATACGGACTTTCAGCTCCCTCCAAAGATGTTCTATTGGGTTTAGGTCTGGAGACTGGCTAGGCCACTCCAGGACCTTGAGATGCTTCTTACGGAGCCACTCCTTAGTTGCCCTGGCTGTGTGTTTTGGGTCGTTGTCATGCTGGAAGACCCAGCCACGACCCATCTTCAATGCTCTTACTGAGGGAAGGAGGTTGTTGGCCAAGATCTCACGATACATGGCCCCATCCATCCTCCCCTCAATACGGTGCAGTCGTCCTGTCCCCTTTGCAGAAAACCATCCCCAAAGAATGATGTTTCCACCTCCATGCTTCACGGTTGGGATGGTGTTCTTGGGGTTGTACTCATCCTTCTTCTTCCTCCAAACACGGCGAGTAGAGTTTAGACCAAAAATATATATTTTTGTCTCATCAGACCACATGACCTTCTCCCATTCCTCCTCTGGATCATCCAGATGGTCATTAGCAAACTTCAGACGGGCCTGAACATGCGCTGGCTTGAGCAGGGGGACCTTGCGTGCGCTGCAGGATTTTAATCCATGACGGCGTAATGTGTTACTAATGGTTTTCTTTGAGACTGTGGTCCCAGCTCTCTTCAGGTCATTGACCAGGTCCTGCCGTGTAGTTCTGGGCTGATCCCTCACCTTCCTCATGATCATTGATGCCCCACGAGGTGAGATCTTGCATGGAGCCCCAGACCGAGGGTGATTGACCGTCATCTTGAACTTCTTCCGTTTTCTAATAATTGCACCAACAGTTGTTGCCTTCTCACCAAGCTGCTTGCCTATTGTCCTGTAGCCCATCCCAGCCTTGTGCAGGTCTACAATTTTATCCCTGATGTCCTTACACAGCTCTCTGGTCTTGGCCATTGTGGAGAGGTTGGAGTCTGTTTGATTGCGTGTGTGGACAGGTGTCTTTTATACAGGCAACGAGTTCAAACAGGTGCAGTTAATACAGGTAATGAGTGGAGAACAGGAGGGCTTCTTAAAGAAAAACGAACAGGTCTGTGAGAGCCGGAATTCTTACTGGTTGGTAGGTGATCAAATACTTATGTCATGCAATAAAATGCAAATTATTTACTTAAAAATCATACAATGTGATTTTCTGGATTTTTGTTTTAGATTCCGTCTCTCACAGTTGAAGTGTACCTATGATAAACATTACAGACCTCTACATGCTTTGTAAGTAGGAAAACCTGCAAAATTGGCAGTGTATTAAATACTTGTTCTCCCCACTGTATCTAGCACAGACCCACATGATGCCAACACATCAACCCTTCAGACCCACATACATTTTACATTACATTTTTTTGTCATTTAGCAGATGCTCTTATACAGAGCGATTTACTTGAGCAATTAGGGTTAAGTGCCTTGCTTAAGGGCACATCGACAGATTTTTCACCTAGTCGGCTCGGGGATTAGAACCAGCGACCTTTCGGTTACTGGCACAACAATCTTAACCACTAAGCTACCTGCCGCCCGTAAACTCTCCTTCCAGACTCACATTAAGCATCTCCAAACCAAAGTTAAATCTTGAATCTGCTTCCTATTTTGCAACAAAGCCTCCTTCACTCATGCTGCTAAACATGCCCTCGTAAAACTGACTATCCTACCGATCCTTGACTTCGGCGATGTCATTTACAAAATAGCCTCCAACACTCTACTCACCAAATTGGATGTAGTCTATCACAGTGCCATCCGTTTTGTCACCAAAGCCCCATATACTACCCACCACTGTGACCTGTACGCTCTTGTTGGCTGGCCCTCACTACATATTCGTCGCCAAACCCATTGGCTCCAGGTCATCTTTAAATCACTTCTAGGCAAATCCCCGCCTTCTCTTAGCTCATTGGTCACCATAGCAACACCCACCCGTAGTCTGCGCTCCAGCAGGTACAGTGGGGAAAAAAAGTATTTAGTCAGCCACCAATTGTGCAAGTTCTCCCACTTAAAAAGATGAGAGATGCCTGTAATTTTCATCATAGGTACACGTCAACTATGACAGACAAATTGAGAAAAAAAATTCCAGAAAATCACATTGTAGGATTTTTAATGAATTTATTTGCAAATTATGGTGGAAAATAAGTATTTGGTCACCTACAAACGAGCAAGATTTCTGGCTCTCACAGACCTGTAACTTCTTCTTTAAGAGGCTCCTCTGTCCTCCCCTCGTTACCTGTATTAATGGCACCTGTTTGAACTTGTTATCAGTATAAAAGACACCTGTCCACAACCTCAAACAGTCACACTCCAAACTCCACTATGGCCAAGACCAAAGAGCTGTCAAAGGACACCAGAAACAAAATTGTAGACCTGCACCAGGCTGGGAAGACTGAATCTGCAATAGGTAAGCAGCTTGGTTTGAAGAAATCAACTGTGGGAGCAATTATTAGGAAATGGAAGACATACAAGACCACTGATAATCTCCCTCGATCTGGGGCTCCACGCAAGATCTCACCCCGTGGGGTCAAAATGATCACAAGAACGGTGAGCAAAAATCCCAGAACCACACGGGGGGACCTAGTGAATGACCTGCAGAGAGCTGGGACCAAAGTAACAAAGCCTACCATCAGTAACACACTACGCCGCCAGGGACTCAAATCCTGCTGTGTCCCCCTGCTTAAGCCAGTACATGTCCAGGCCCGTCTGAAGTTTGCTAGAGTGCATTTGGATGATCCAGAAGAGGATTGGGAGAATGTCATATGGTCAGATGAAACCAAAATATAACTTTTTGGTAAAAACTCAACTCGTCGTGTTTGGAGTACAAAGAATGCTGAGTTGCATCCAAAGAACACCATACCTACTGTGAAGCATGGGTGTGGAAACATCATGCTTTGGGGCTGTTTTTCTGCAAAGGGACCAGGACGACTGATCCGTGTAAAGGAAAGAATGAATGGGGCCATGTATCGTGAGATTTTGAGTGAAAACCTCCTTCCATCAGCAAGGGCATTGAAGATGAAACGTGGCTGGGTCTTTCAGCATGACAATGATCCCAAACACACCGCCCGGGCAACGAAGGAGTGGCTTCGTAAGAAGCATTTCAAGGTCCTGGAGTGGCCTAGCCAGTCTCCAGATCTCAACCCCATAGAAAATCTTTGGAGGGAGTTGAAAATCCGTGTTGCCCAGCGACAGCCCCAAAACATCACTGCTCTAGAGGAGATCTGCATGGAGGAATGGGCCAAAATACCAGCAACAGTGTGTGAAAACCTTGTGAAGACTTACAGAAAACGTTTGACCTGTGTCATTGCCAACAAAGGGTATATAACAAAGTATTGAGAAACTTTTGTTATTGACCAAATACTTATTTTCCACCATAATTTGCAAATAAATTCATAAAAAATCCTACAATGTGATTTTCTGGAATTTCTTTTCTCATTTTGTCTGTCATAGTTGACGTGTACCTATGATGAAAATTACAGGCCTCTCTCATCTTTTTAAGTGGGAGAACTTGCACAATTGGTGGCTGACTAAATACTTTTTTGCCCCACTGTATATCTCACTGGTCATCCCCAAAGCCAACACCTCCTTTGGCTGCCATTCCTTCCAGTTCTCTGCTGCAAATGACAGGAACGAACTGCAAAAATCTCTGAAGCTGGAGACTCTTATCTCCCTCACCAACTTTAAGCATCAGTTGTCAGAGCACCTTTACCGATCACTGCACCTGTACACAGCCCATCTGTAATTAGCCCACCCAACTACCTCATCCCTATATTGTTATTTATTTTGCTCTTTTGCACCCCAGTATCTCTATTTGCACATCATCTTCTGCACATCTATCACTCCAGTGTTTAATACTAAATTATAATTGTAATTATTTTCAACTGTGGCCTATTTATTGCCTTACCTCCATAACTTGCTACATTTGCACACACTGTATATAGATTTTCTATTGTCTTATTGACTGTATGTTTTGTTTACCCCATATGTAACTCTGTGTTGTTGTTGTTTTTATCGCACTGCTTTGCTTTATCTTGGCCAGGTCGCAGTTGTAAATGAGAACTTGTTCTCAACTGGCTTACCTGGTTAAATAAAGGTGAAAAATAATAATAATAATTTTTAAAAAATACATAGCCAACACATCAATCTTTCACCTTGCTTCTGTCTACCTTACAGGCAGTTTCAGTGCTTTCCTTCTCTTCATTTGTTGGGGAAGAGAGATGAGCCGCCCACACCCTCCACTGTTGGCATAGCTCTATCTCTGCCCTGCCTGCCCTCAGCCCTGCCTGCCCTCAGCCCTGCCTGCCCTCAGCCCTGCCTGCCCTCAGCCCTGCCTCCCCTCAGCCCTGCCTGCCCTCAGCCCTGCCTCCCCTCAGCCCTGCCTGCCCTCAGCCCTGCCTCCCCTCAGCCCTGCCTGCCCTCAGCCCTGCCTGCCCTCAGCCCTGCCTGCACTAAGAACACAGAACAGGTATAGACAGTTAGAAACAGGATAGTTCATCATGTAACTCCCTCAGGGCCCAGGGTGTTTTCAGATACTATGTATGTTGTGTTTCATATGGAATCAGGAAATCTGTCTGCCGTGATGGCGGTTCCAACACAACGCTACGGTTACCATATTGATTCACATTCACGCCCCAGTCCATCCTGGCCGAGCGTTCACGCCCCAGTCCATCCTGGCCGAGCGTTCACGCCCCAGTCCATCCTGGCCGAGCGTTCACGCCCCAGTCCATCCTGGCCGAGCGTTCACGCCCCCAGTCCATCCTGGCCGAACGTTCACGCCCCAGTCCATCCTGGCCGAGCGTTCACGCCCCAGTCCATCCTGGCCGAGCGTTCACGCCCCAGTCCATCCTGGCCGAGCGTTTAAAGACCTCTGGGGGGGACTCAGAGCCTTGTTGTCACACAGTGGCATCATCTTAAAAAAATAAAAAATAAAAAATCACCACAGACAACAACTCCATGATTCATTGATTCTACAGTCCATTTCTGATGAATGTTATGGCGTTTATTCTCCGTAGCAAAACATATTGATATGCTTCAAATTGGAGAGTTATGAATAGCATTTGATATCCTGTTAGAGGATTATTGATAGTATTATCAGTGGAGGCTCTTATTCTCTTCTGGATTTGATGATAAGGGGTCTGCATCCCAAATGCCACCCTGTTCCCTATATAGTGCACTACCTTATGGACCCTGGTCAAAAGTAGTGCACTGTATAGGAATAGGTGCCATTCTCTGGTCTAAAGTAGTGCACTATATAGGGAATAGGGTGCCATTCTCTGGTCTAAAGTAGTGCACTATATAGGGAATAGGGTGCCATTCTCTGGTCTAAAGTAGTGCACTATATAGGGAATAGGGTGCCATTCTCTGGTCTAAAGTAGTGCACTATATAGGGAATAGGGTGCCATTCTCTGGTCTAAAGTAGTGCACTATATAGGGAATAGGGTGCCATTCTCTGGTCAAAAGTAGTGCACTATATAGGGAATAGGGTGCCATTCTCTGGTCAAAAGTAGTGCACTATATAGGGAATAGGGTGCCATTCTCTGGTCAAAAGTAGTGCACTATATAGGGAATAGGGTGCCATTCTCTGGTCTAAAGTAGTGCACTATATAGGGAATAGGGTGCCATTCTCTGGTCAAAAGTAGTGCACTATATAGGGAATAGGGTGCCATTCTCTGGTCTAAAGTAGTGCACTATATAGGGAATAGGGTGCCATTCTCTGGTCTAAAGTAGTGCACTATATAGGGAATAGGGTGCCATTCTCTGGTCTAAAGTAGTGCACTATATAGGGAATAGGGTGCCATTCTCTGGTCTAAAGTAGTGCACTATATAGGGAATAGGGTGCCATTCTCTGGTCTAAAGTAGTGCACTATATAGGGAATAGGGTGCCATTCTCTGAGTCTAAAGTAGTGCACTATATAGGGAATAGGGTGCCATTCTCTGGTCTAAAGTAGTGCACTATATAGGGAATAGGGTGCCATTCTCTGGTCTAAAGTAGTGCACTATATAGGGAATAGGGTGCCATTCTCTGGTCTAAAGTAGTGCACTATATAGGGATTAGGGAGCCACTTGGGAGGAACACACGGATATTGGTGGTAGTGGGTGTTTTTCATCAGCGTGGTTCTTGTACGACTCCACACCATCGGACCTGGGTATCTTTCACCGCTAGAGAACTTCTACGAGATTCGTTGGGCTTTGGTTACAGCTAACAATGACAAGGTGACATTGCTGGGTTGAAATAATAAATGAAACAGAGTGTCTAGGTATTGTTGATAACATCAGAGAACATATCACGGTCCAAAAGGAACAGATCAGATCAGATCAGGTGTGTGTGTGTGTGTGTGTGTGTGTGTGTGCATGTGTGTCTTTGTGTGTGTGTGTGTGTGTGTGTGTGTGTGTGTGTGTGTGTGTCTGTGTGTGTGTAAAATGTGTAGTGTGAAGTCAAATCAAAAATAGAGTCCCTCCCTCCCTTGTCAACTCATAATACATCAGGTGTGAAATGAACACAAAATCCAGATGAGTTTTTCCTCTGCAATCAATAAACGCTCCGGGCTCCACTCAGTAAATGTATCTTTGCGTTGTCATGGTCACGGTTGACTGTTCATTATGGGTTGTTTATCAGCGGGCCGCGTGTCAGGGGTACCTAAACAGGACGGTGTTATCGTGTTGCCTGTCTGTCGCTCAGCTTTTGAACTTCGACAACAAGGCCCAGGTGTGTCTGAAAAGGTACCTTACTCTATACGTAGTGCACAGTTAAAGTAGGTCCTGTCCATTAAGGTGTCCTCCAACGTTCAGTCCTTGGTCCACTACTATTTTACTAAACTACTGCACAAAGGGAATATGGTGCGGTTCCGGGCACATCGGCAACAGTATTCTACTCTGGAGGTTGAAGGCTTCACAAAGCCACAGGTTCTGGATCAGTGGGCCTGCATTTTCATACGTTTGATAGATCCAGTGAAAGCAATGTGAACTGATCCAGCGCCAGTTGTTTGAGCTATTCTAATGCCAGATCTGTTGGTGCTAACTAACACCTCATGACCATACTATAGGAGTTGGTGAGACAATGACCATACTATAGGAGTTGGTAAGACAATGACCATACTATAGGAGTTGGTGAGACAATGACCATACTATAGGAGTTGGTAAGACAATGACCATACTATAGGAGTTGGTGAGACAATGACCATACTATAGGAGTTGGTAAGACAATGCCCATACTATAGGAGTTGGTAAGACAATGACCATACTATAGGAGTTGGTAAGACAATGACCATACTGTAGGAGTTGGTAAGACAATGATCATACTATAGGAGTTGGTAAGACAATGACAATACTGTAGGAGTTGGTAAGACAATGATCATACTATAGGAGTTGGTGAGACAATGACCATACTATAGGAGTTGGTGAGACAATGACCATACTATAGGAGTTGGTAAGACAATGACCATACTATAGGAGTTGGTAAGACAATGACCATACTATAGGAGTTGGTAAGACAATGACCATACTATAGGAGTTGGTAAGACAATGACAATACTGTAGGAGTTGGTAAGACAATGATCATACTATAGGAGTTGGTGAGACAATGACCATACTATAGGAGTTGGTAAGACAATGACCATACTATAGGAGTTGGTGAGACAATGACCATACTATAGGAGTTGGTAAGACAATGACCATACTATAGGAGTTGGTGAGACAATGACCATACTATAGGAGTTGGTGAGACAATGACCATACTATAGGAGTTGGTAAGACAATGATCATACCATAGGAGTTGGTAAGACAATGACAATACTGTAGGAGTTGGTGAGACAATGACCATACTATAGGAGTTGGTAAGACAGCAGAATGACCATACTATAGGAGTTGGTAAGACAATGATCATACCATAGGAGTTGGTAAGACAATGACAATACTGTAGGAGTTGGTGAGACAATGACCATACTATAGGAGTTGGTAAGACAGCAGAATGACCATACTATAGGAGTTGGTGAGACAGCAGAATGACCATACTATAGGAGTTGGTGAGACAGCAGAATGCCCATACTATAGGAGTTGGTGAGACAGCAGAATGACCATACTATAGGAGTTGGTGAGACAGCAGAATGACCATACTATAGGAGTTGGTGAGACAGCAGAATGACCATACTATAGGAGTTTCTTTCCGATGACCCACTGACGGGAGAGGTTGTGTTTTCTCTAGCAGGAGGTAAGCTTGGCTTCTTATATGGTGTTGAGTAAAGCTTAAACCATGTATTTAGATTGTAGGTAGGTATTGTAGTTGGACCCCGGCGAAGCACGAGGCTAGCTTACCCACTACTTGGACCAACAAAGCTAGCTAGCTAGCGGGTAGCTACCGGTAACTTTTAGCAACTTTTAGCAACTGTGGTTAGCTGTTTCCAATGTTATTTCACGCTTAAGAGTGCCTGTAATTGAGCCAGCTAGCTGCCACCTTCAGCTGTTTTTCTAACCTCATTATCATTAACGTTAGGTGGTTGGTAGCTGCTGTACTTAATTTCGGCTACTGATTGCAGTCTGCCAGTTTGGCTTTATACATAGCTTGGGCTTTGTCGAGTAAGGCTTAAACTATGTATTTAGATTGTAGTTAGGTACTATAGGTAGGCATCGTGGGCTGTATATTATTAAGTAGTATAGGTAGGCATCGTGGGCTGTTGTGGATAGCTGTTGTGTAGTTATTGTAGGTTACTTTTGTATTCGGCGGTGCCGGGTGTAGCACGAAGCTAGCTAGCTAACTCACCTCCTGGATTAGCTGGCGAGTTGCTATTAGCAACGGTTGCAACTAAAAACAATATCCTTTTAGCCAGCTACATTCGTTCGCAGCGACGCCGTTTTTCAAACAAAGTCAACACAGTAGCCATTACTAGCCAGCCAACACTACCAGCTGGCTGTACTGTGGTAGCTAAATACAATATCTTTGTGCTAGCTACCCAACGTTTAATCATTGCTGCGTTATGAAAGGTAAGCTTGGCTTCTTATATGGTGTTGAGTTAAGCTTAAACCATGTATTTAGATTGTAGGTAGGTATTGTAGTTTGGTATTATAGGTAGCTTACTCAGGTAGTTATTGTAGGTAATTATTGTAGGTAAGGACTGTATTCGGTGGACCCCGGCGACACGAGGCTAGCTTACCCACTACTTGGACCAACAAAGCTAGCTAGCTAGCGGGTAGCTACTGGTAACTTTTTGCAACTGTGGTTAATTGTTTCCAATGTTATTTCATGCTTAAGAGTACCTGTGATTGAGCCAGCTAGCTGCTACCATTCAGCTGTTTTTCTAACCTCATCCGAGGCATTAACGTTAGGTGGTTGGTAGCTGCTGTACTTAATTACAGCTACTGATAACAGTCTGCTGTAGTTTACAACAATTCTAATTTCTAAAGTGGAAGTTGGGAGAGTTTTACTCGGGTGGTTCAGTGAAACAATTATAGTTTCTGAGGTGGAAGTTGGGAGAGTTATTGTCACGATCGTCTGAAGAAGCGGACCAATACGCAGCGCGTGGAGTGAACATGATGACTTTATTTATTAAAGCAACCACGAAAAACAACAAACAAATGACGAAGTGAAGTCCACAGTCGCAATGACTGAAACATGGAACAAAAACCCACAAAACCCAGGTGAAACCACACAGTTTAAATATGGCTCCCAATCAGAGATAACGAGCCGACAGCTGACACTCGTTACCTCCGATTGGGAGTCATATGACTAATCAACCACAAAACCAAACATAGAAATGAACAACTAGAACCAACATAGAAATACACCCTAAATGAAAAAACAACCCTGGCTCAACAATCAGAGTCCCTGGAGCCAGAGTGTCACAGTACCCCCCCCTAAAGGTGCGAACTCCGGGCGCACCAGCATACAGTCTAGGGGAGGGTCTGGGTGGGCGTCTGTCCATGGTGGCGGCTCTGGCCCAGGTCGTGGTCCCCACCCCACCTTAGTCACTATCCGCTTCCGTAGCCCCCTCCACATGACCACCCCCCAACTAAACCCCACTGGATTAAGGGGCGGCACCGGACTAAGGGGCAGCACCGGACTAAGGGACAGTACCTGACTAGCTGGCTCTGGCGGATCCTGGCTGGACGGCTCTGGCGGATCCTGGCTGGACGGCTCTGGCGGATCCTGGCTGGCGGAAGGCTCTGGCTGATCCTGTCTGGCAGAAGGCTCTGGCTGATCCTGTCTGGCGGAAAGCTCTGGCTGATCCTGTCTGGCGGAAGGCTCTGGCTGATCCTGTCTGGCGGAAGGCTCTGGCTGATCCTGTCTGGCGGAAGGCTCTGGCTGATCCTGTCTGGCGGAAGGCTCTGGCTGATCCTGTCTGGCGGAAGGCTCTGGCTGATCCTGTCTGGCGGAAGGCTCTGGCTGATCCTGTCTGGCGGAAGGCTCTGGCTGATCCTGTCTGGCGGAAGGCTCTGGCTGATCCTGTCTGGCGGAAGGCTCTGGCTGATCCTGTCTGGCGGAGAGCTCTAGCGGCTCCCGGTCTGGCGGACGGCTCTGAAGGCTCATGGCAGACGGGCGGCTTTGCAGGCTCAGTACAGACGGGCAGTTCCTGCGGCGCTTGGCAGACGGACAGTTCAGACGGGCGTTGGGCAGACGGGCAGTTCAGACGGCGTTGGGCAGACGGACAGTTCAGGCCCCGTTGGGCAGACGGCAGACTCTGGCCGTCTGAGGCGCACCGTAGGCCTGGTGCGTGGTGCCGGAACTGGAGGTACCGGGCTGAGGACACGCATCTCAGGGCTAGTGCGGGAGAAGCAACAGGGCATGCTTGGCCCTGGGGACGCACCGTAGGCCTGATGCGTGGTGCCGGAACTGGAGGTACCGGGCTGAGGACACGCATCTCAGGGCTAGTGCGGGGTGAAGCAACAGGGCATGCTTGGCCCTGGGGACGCACCGTAGGCCTGATGCGTGGTGCCGGAACTGGAGGTACCGGGCTGAGGACACGCATCTCAGGGCTAGTGCGGGAAGCAGCAACAGGGCATGCTTGGCCCTGGGGACGCACATAAGGCCTAGTGCGGAGAGCAGCAACAGGGCATGCTGGACCCTGGGGACGCACATAAGGCCTAGTGCGGAGAGCAGGAACAGGCCGGGCTGGGCTGGCGACGCGCACCGTATCTCTGGTGCGAGAGGCCGGAACAGGCCGGGCCGGGCTGGCGAAGCGCACCGTATCCCTGGTGCGTGGAGTAGGAACAGGCCGGGCTGGGCTGGCGACGCGCACCGTATCCCTGGTGCGTGGAGTAGGAACAGGCCGGGCTGAGCTGGCGACGCGCACCGTATCCCTGGTGCGAGTGGCCGGAACAGGCCGGGCCGGGCTGGCGAGCGCACCCTATCCCTGGTGCGTGGAGCAGGAACAGGCCGGGCTGGGCTGGCGACGCGCACCGCATCCCTGGTGCGAGTGGCCGGAACAGGCCGGGCCGGGCTGGCGTAGCACACCGTGGACCTGGTGCTTGGAGTAGGAACAGGCCGGTCCGTACCGGGAACACACACCACTGGCCTCAACCGAGGATCAGGAACGGGCCGGACCGGACTGGCAACACACATCAGTCTTTCACGCCGTGCCACACACACTTCCCTCCCTCTACTCGCCAATGGCTCCCGTACTCCGTTAGCCTTCTCTCCTTTTCTCCCTGTGGCAGCCTCCTGCTGCCCAGCCGCCTGCCATGTGCCCCCCAAAAAAATTTTTTTGGGGTTGCCTCCCGTCCTTCCGACGATGGCCCTGCCGATGCCGTTGCTCCTCTCGCCGTCGCCTCTCCACCGTCTCATTCCATGGTCGGCGATCCATACCATCCAGGATCTCCTCCCAAGTCCAGGACCCTTTACCGTCCAACAGTTCCTCCCATGTCCAGACCCTTTGCTCCTGGACGCGCTGCTTGGTCCTTTTAAGGTGGGTTTTTCTGTCACGATCGTCTAAATAAGCGGACCAAGGCGCAGCGTTGCGGAGTGAACATGATGACTTTATTTATTAAAGCAACCACGAAAAACAACAAACAAATGACGAAGTGAAGTCCACAGTCGCAATGACTGAAACATGGAACAAAAACCCACAAAACCCAGGTGAAACCACACAGTTTAAATATGGCTCCCAATCAGAGATAACGAGCCGACAGCTGACACTCGTTACCTCCGATTGGGAGTCATATGACTAATCAACCACAAAACCAAACATAGAAATGAACAACTAGAACCAACATAGAAATACACCCTAAATGAAAAAACAACCCTGGCTCAACAATCAGAGTCCCTGGAGCCAGAGTGTCACAGTTATATATATATTTTTTTTTTGGTGAGGGAGGCCTGCTCTCTCCTTTCCCTGATGTTTAGTTCATTTCATTCCGATCTCCTCTGCATTATTGTAGCCATCTGCTGCAGCCTGTCAACTATGCCTCTGCCTATCCCTGTTCTCTCCTCTCCGCACAGGCTACACAAACGCCTCACACCGCGTGGCTGCTGCCTCTCTAACCTGGTGGTCCCTGAACGCACCACACACCTGGAGTTCCAGGTCTCAGGCAGCCTCTGGAACTGCCGTTCTGCCGCCAACAAGGCTGACTTCATCCCAGCCTATGCTACCCTCCAGTCCCTCGACTTCCTGGCGCTGACGGAAACATGGATTACCACTGAAAACACTGCTACTCCTGCTGCTCTCTCCTCGTCTGACCATGTGTTCTCGCATACCCCGAGAGCATCTGGTCAGAGGGGTGGTGGCACAGGAATCCTCATCACTCCCAAGTGGTCATTCTCAATTTTTCCCCTAACCCATCTGTCTATCTCCTCATTTGAATTCCACGCTGTCACAGTCACTAGCCCATTTAAGCTTAATATCCTTGTCATCTATCGCCCTCCAGGTTCCCTTGGAGAGTTCATCAATGAGCTTGACGCCTTGATAAGTTCCTTTCCTGAGGATGGCTCACCCTTCACAGTTTTGGGGGATTTCAACCTCCCCACGTCTACATTTGACTCATTTCTCTCTGCCTCCTTCTTTCCACTCCTCTCCTCTTTTGACCTCACCCTCTCACCATCCCCCACTCACAAGGCAGGCAATACGCTTGACTTCATCTTTACTAGATGTTGCTCTTCTACTAATCTCACTGCAACTCCCCTCCATGTCTCCGACCACTACTTTGTATCCTTTTCTCTCTCGCTCTCCTCCAACACTACTCACTCTGCCCCTACACAGATGGTAACGCGCCGCCGCAACCTTAGCTCTCTCTCTCCCACTACTCTCTCCTCTTCCATCCTATCATCTCTTCCCTCTGCTCAATCCTTCTCCCTCCAATCTCCTGATTCTGCCTCCTCAACCCTCCTCTCCTCCCTTTCTGCATCCTTTGACTCCCTGTGTCCCCTATCCTCCCGGCCGGCTCGGTCCTCCCCTCCAGCTCTGTGGCTTGATGACTCATTGCGAGCTCACAGAACAGAGCTCCGGGCAGCTGAGCGGAAATGGAAGAAAACTAGACTCCCTGCCGACCTGGCATCTTTTCACTCCCTCCTCTCTACATTTTCTTCATCTGTTTCTGCTGCTAAGGCCACTTTCTACCACTCTAAATTCCAAGCATCTGCCTCTAACCCTAGGAAGCTCTTTGCCACATTCTCCTCACTGCTGAATCCTCCCCCCCCCTCCCTCTCTGTGGATGACTTTGTCAACCACTTTGAAAAGAAGGTTGACGACATCCGATCCTCGTTTGTTAAGTCTAATGACACTGCTGGTCCTGCTCACACTGCCCTACCCTATGCTTTGACTTCTTTCTCCCCTCTCTCTCCAGATAAAATCTTGCGACTAGTGACTGCAGGCCGCCCAACAACCTGCCCGCTTGACCCCATCCCCTCCTCTCTTCTCCAGACCATCTCCGGTGACCTTCTCCCCTACCTCACCTCGCTGATCAACTCATCCTTGACCGCTGGCCATGTCCCTTCCGTCTTCAAGAGAGCGAGAGTTGCACCCCTTCTCAAAAAACCAACACTCGATCCCACTGATGTCAACAACTACAGACCAGTATCCCTTCTTTCTTTTCTTTCCAAAACTATTGAGCGTGCCGTCTTTAGCCAACTCTCTTGCTATCTCTCTCAGAATGACCTTCTTGATCCAAACCAGTCAGGTTTCAGGACTGGTCATTCAACTGAGACTGCTCTTCTCTGTGTCACGGAGGCTCTCCGCACTGCTAAAGCTAACTCTCTCTCCTCTGCTCTTGTCCTTCTAGACCTGTCTGCTGCCTTTGATACAGTGAACCATCAGATCCTCCTCTCCACCCTCTCCGAGCTGGGCATCTCCGGCGCGGCTCACTCCTGGATTGCGTCCTACCTGACCGGTCGCTCCTACCAAGTGGCGTGGCGAGAAGCTGTCTCCGCACCACGTGCTCTCACCACTGGTGTCCCCAGGGCTCAGTTCTAGGCCCTCTCCTTTTCTCCCTATACACCAAGTCACTTGGCTCTGTCATATCCTCACATGGCCTCTCCTATCATTGCTACGCTGACGATACACAACTAATCTTCTCCTTTCCCCCTTCTGATAACCAGGTGGCGAATCGCATCTCTGCATGTCTGGCCGACATATCAGTATGGATGACGGATCACCACCTCAAGCTGAACCCTGGCAAGACGGAGCTGCTCTTCCTCCCGGGGAAGGACTGCCCGTTCCATGATCTCGCCATCACGGTTGACAACTCCGTTGTGTCCTCCTCCCAGAGTGCGAAGAGCCTTGGCGTGACCCTGGACAACACCCTGTCGTTCTCCGCTAACATCAAGGCGGTGACCCGATCCTGCAGGTTCATGCTCTACAACATTCGGAGAGTACGACCCTGCCTTACACAGGAAGCGGCACAGGTCCTAATCCAGGCACTTGTCATCTCCCCGTCTGGATTACTGCAACTCGCTGTTGGCTGGGCTCCCTGCCTGTGCCATTAAACCCCTACAACTCATCCAGAATGCCGCAGCCCGTCTGGTGTTCAACCTTCCCAAGTTCTCTCACGTCACCCCCTCCTCCGCACACTCCACTGGCTTCCAGTTGAAGCTCGCATCCGTTACAAGACCATGGTGCTTGCCTATGGAGCAGTGAGGGGAACGGCACCTCCGTACCTTCAGGCTCTGATCAGTCCCTACACCCAGGCGAGGGCATTGCGGTCATCCACCTCTGGCCTGCTGGCTCCCCTTCCTCTGCGGAAGCATAGTTCCCGCTCAGCCCAGTCAAAGCTGTTCGCTGCTCTGGCACCCCAATGGTGGAACAAGCTCCCTCACGACGCCAGGACAGCGGAGTCACTCACCACCTTCCGGAGACATTTGAAACCCCACCTCTTTAAGGAACACCTGGGATAGGATAAAGTAATCCTTCTACCCCCCAAAAAAAAAGTATAATTGTAAAGTGGTTATCCCACTGGCTATAGGGTGAATGCACCAATTTGTAGTCGCTCTGGATAAGAGCGTCTGCTAAATGACGTAAATGTGTCCTTGAGCAAGGCACTTAACCCTAATTGCTCCTGTAAGTCGCTCTGGATAAGAGCGTCTGCTAAATGACTAAAATGTAAATGTAAATGAGTTGGTGAGACAGCAGAATGACCATACTATAGGAGTTGGTAAGACAGCAGAATGACCATACTATAGGAGTTGGTGAGACAATGACCATACTATAGGAGTTGGTGAGACAATGACCATACTATAGGAGTTGGTAAGACAGCAGAATGACCATACTATAGGAGTTGGTGAGACAGCAGAATGACCATACTATAGGAGTTGGTAAGACAGCAGAATGACCATACTATAGGAGTTGGTGAGACAATGGCCATACTATAGGAGTTGGTGAGACACACTGCTTCCCTTCTCTCTACCTGTCTCTTCTCCTCCTCCCTCTCTCTTCTCATACCTGCTTCATCACTTGTTTTGTTTGATATATTTTGATACATGTTGAGGTAACAGCTTCTGCTAATGTATACTAATTTACCCAATCAGTAAGCCATCTGGTATGCAGGTGTGTGTGTGTGTGTGTGTGTGTGTGTGTGTGTGTGTGAGTGTGTGTGTGTGTGTGTGTGTGAGTGTGTGTGTATGTGTGTGTGTGTGTGTGTGTGTGTGTGAGTGTGTGTGTGTGTGTGTGTGTGTGTGTGTGTGTGTGTGTGTGTGTGTGTGTGTGTGTGTGTGTGTGTGTGTGTGTGAGTGTGAGTGTGTGTGAGTGTGTGTGTGTGTGTGTGTGAGTGAGTGTGTGAGTGTGTGTGTGAGTGTGTGAGTGTGTGTGTGAGTGTGTGTGTGTGAGTGTGTGTGTGTGAGTGTGTGTGTGTGAGTGTGTGTGTGTGTGTGTGTGTGAGTGTGTGTGTGTGTGTGTGTGTGTGTGTGTGTGTGTGTGTGTGTGTGTGTGTGTGTGTGTGTGTGTGTGTGTGTGTGTGTGAGTGAGTGAGTGTGTGAGTGTGTGTGTGAGTGCTCCCAGACCATCAGGGTGTAGGGGGGGCACAGGGCTCCCAGACCATCAGGGTGTAGGGGGGGCACAGGGCTCCCAGACCATCAGGGTGTAGGGGGGGGTGGGGGGGGGGGGCACAGGGCTCCCAGAACATCGAGGTGTAGGGGCTTTACACTAGATGTTGGACCATTGCTGCAGGGACTTGCTTCTATTCAGCCACTAGAGCATTAGTGAGGTCGGGCGCTGATGTTGGGCGATTAGGCCTGGCTCGCAGTCGGCGTTCCAATTCATCCCAAAGGTGGTTGATGGGGTTGAGGTCAGGGCTCTGTGCAAGGCCAGTCAAGTTCTTCCACACCGATCTCGACAAACCATTTCTGTATGCACGGGGTCATTGTCATGCTGAAACAGGAAAGGGCCTTCCCCAAACTTTATGAACTGACTTGGAAAGGTGGCATCCTTTGACGGTACCACGTTGAAAGTCACTGTGCTCTTCAGAAAGGCCATTCTACTGCTAATGTTTGTCTACGGAGACTGCATGGCTGTGTGCTTGATTTTATACACCTGTCAGCAACAGGTGTGGCTGAAATAGCTGAATCCACTAATTTGAAGGTGTGTCCACATACTTTTGGCCATGTTGTGTATTTTCTCTCTCTGGGGTTTCCGCCAGTCATGTCATTCTTATTCTGGAAGACCACTCTAAAGCGGAAGATAACATACAGTGGGGGAAAAAAAGTATTTAGTCAGCCACCAATTGTGCAAGTTCTCCCACGTAAAAAGATGAGAGAGGCCTGTAATTTTCATCATAGGTACACGTCAACTATGACAGACAAAATGAGAAAAGGAAATCCAGAATATCACATTGTAGGATTTTTAATGAATTTATTTGCAAATGATGAGGATCCTAGCTGGCTGGAGAAGTGAAACTGTCACGTTCGTTCATGAACGGGTCGGACCCAAGGCGCAGCGTGATATGCATACATGTTTATTAGAACCGAATAAACAACTACAAAAACAACAAACGAAACGTGAAGTCCAAGGTAGCACACAAACAACATACCTTCAACACGGAACAAGATCCCACAACCCACTAGTGCCAATAGGCTGCCTAAGTATGGTCCCCCAATCAGAGACAACGAGCGACAGCTGCCTCTGATTGGGAACCACACCCGGGCCAACATAGAAATACCCATACTAGAACCTATACAACATAGACAATGACAACATAGAATATACACACCCTGACTCAACAAATAAGAGTCCCCAGAGTCAGGGCGTGACAGAAACCAAGCATTACCAAGGGTAGTCAGGACAGGTGGGAACCTCTGGGTGTCCATTTTACATAAACCAGCTGGAGCAGTGGAGCAAGCAAACAGGCTGAGGCTAAAAGGAATTTAGCTAATTACTTTGACTCGTCTGCTTTTAAAAGTGAATGTAGTTTCTCTGATGGTTGGTCTCTGTGGTTCCCCCACAAGCCACCAGTACTGATAGTCTTTGACATTTTAGCCATCGACAGACGCTCTTATCCAGAGTGACTTTTCAATTAGTGCGTTCATCTTAAGGATAGGTAGGTGAGACAACCACATATCACAGTCATAGTAAGCACATTTCTTTTTTAAAACAAAGGTCTCAGGGAAGGTTACTCATCATGCCAGCAGGGTTCACCAACCCACCTCCGTTACACAAGCATAAGACTAACCGCCTCGTTAGGAACCTCAGGAGAGAATACATCATTTTAAAGCCAGATGAGTTACTCCTTCACTCTATTGGCCAGAGCTGCCCTTCATCAGTAATATATACCCCTGGCCCTGCCACTCTGGGAGGGCAGAAATAAGCGTGTCCATTTTCCCGGAAAGGCGTCCTGAAAATTGGAATTGAATTGAAAGGGGGGGGGCGCAGGGCGACTGCTGAACGCTACGCTGGAGGGCCAATCATTGTGGATGTGCAGAGGAAGGTAGGAGGTTTGACAGAGTGCTGGCTACTGGGGCTAAAGCTCTGAAACCGAACACACTGTCATCCCTTCAATAGAAATATCTTCACCTTGATGACGTGAGTGTTGAGGCAAATGTACACTCTATATAATATAATATAATAATATATTATATTATATTATATTATATAGAGTGTACATTTGTATATATATATATATATATTATATATATATACATATATAATATATGTATATATATTATTATTATAATATATATATATATTATATTATCTATATATATATAATATATAATATGGAATCATGTAGTAACCAAAAAAGTGTTAAACAAATCAAAATATATTTTATATTTGAGATTCTTCAAATAGCCACCATTTGCCTTGATGACAGCTTTGCACACTCTTGGCATTCTCTCAACCAGCTTCACCTGGAATGCTTTTCCAACAGTCTTGAAGGAGTTACCACATATGCTGAGCACTTATTGGCTGCTTTTCCTTCACTCTGCGGTCCGACTCATCCCAAACCATCTCAATTGGGTTGAGGTCGGGGGATTGTGGAGGCCAGGTCATCTGATGCAGCACTCCATCACTCTCCTTCTTGGTCAAATAGCACTTACACAGCCTGGAGGTGTGTTGAGTCATTGTCATCAAGCTACACACAATACCCCATAATGACAAAGCACATTTTAGCAAATTTATAAAAATACAATAACTGAAATATTACATTTACATAAGTATTCAGACCCTTTACTCAGTACTCTGTTGAAGCACCTTTGGCAGCAATTACAGCCTCGAGTCTTCTTGGGTATGACGCTACAAGCTTGGCACACCTGTATTTGGGGAGATTCTCCCATTCTTCTCTGCAGATCCTCTCAAGCTCTGTCAGGTTGGATGGGAAGCGTCACTGCACAGCTATTTTCAGGACTCTCCAGAGATGTTCGATTGGGTTCAAGTCCTGGTTCTGGCTGGGCCACTCAAGGACATTCAGAGACTTGTCCCGAAGCCACTCCTGTGTTGTCTTGGCTGTGTGCTTAAGGTCGTTGTCCTGTTGGAAGGTGAACCTTCACCCCAGTCTGAGGTCCTGAGCGCTTTGGAGCAGGTTTTAATCAAGGATCTCTCTGTACTTTGCTCCGTTCATCTTTCCCTCGATCCTGACTAGTCTCCCAGTCCCTGCCGCTGAAAAACATCCCCACAGCATGATGCTCCCACCACCATGCTTCACCATAGGGATGGTACCAGGTTTCCTCCAGACGTGATGCTTGGCATTCAGGCCAAAGAGTTCAATCTTGGTTTCATCAGACCAGATAATATTTTTTCTCATGGTCTGAGTCCTTTAGGCGCCTTTTGGCAAACTCCAAGAGGGCTGTCATGTGTCTGATTGGTAGAGTGCTGGAGAGATGGTTGTCCTTCTGGAAGGTTCTCCCATCTCCATAAAGGGACTCTGGAGCTCTTTCAGAGTGACCATCGGGTTCTTGGTCACCTCCCTGACCAAGGCCCTTCTCCCCCGATTGCTCAGTTTGGCCGGGGGGCCAGCTCTAGGAAGAGTCTTGGTGGTTCCAAACTTCTTCCATTTAAGAATGATGAAGGCCACTGTGTTCTTGGGGACCTTCAATGCTGCAGAATTGTTTTGCTACCCTTCCCCAGATCTGTGCCTCGACACAATCCTGTCTCGGGCGCTCTACGGACAATTCCTTCAACCTCATAGCTTGGTTTTTGCTCTGGTATGCACTGTCAACTGTGGGACCTTATATAGACAGGCGTGTGCCTTTCCAAATCATGTCCAATCAATTGGATTTACCACAGATGGACTCCAATCAAGTTGTAGAAACATCTCAAGGATGATCAATGGAAACAGGGTGCACCTAAGCTCAATCTCGAGTCTCATAGCAAAGGTTCTGAATACTTACGTAAATAAAGTATTTCTGTTTTAAATTTTTATACATTTGACAGAAGCTCTAAAAACCTGTTTTTGCTTTGTCATTATGGGGTATTGTGTGTAGATTGATGAGGGAAAAAATGTATTTAATACATTTTAGAATATGGCTGTAACGTAACAAAATGTGGAAAAAGTCAAGGGGTCTGAATACTTTCTGAATGCACTGTACATACACACATACATCATACATACATACATACATACATACATACATACATACATACATACATACATACATACATACACAGTATCTCTTGGCTAGAGGAAGGATACAGAAGGTTACCGTCACTCAATAACCAGCTACTCAAGGGCCCTTAGATGAAAGACTGACACTGTATAATGTATCAAATCAAACAGCTGCGCTTCCCCTCCTTCACCCCGCCATTCTTCTCCCCCTTCAGGCAATCAACCAAATGTCACCCCTGTGAAGCACAAGTGTCTGAATATTAATGTTATTATCACACTTAATAAAACCGTCCAGCCGTGTCTCTTCCTCGACAACGAGACAGGCCTCTTTTTAAAAGCAACGGTGCATGCTATTATGCCCTGAACATTATGTAATAGTAACTTGGCAACAAAAGGAGAGAGCCCACTGGGCACAGACATCAGTTCATTGTCGAGTTTTAATTTACATTTGGTTGAGTTGTCAACTAACAAGAATTCAACTTGAGATCAACAAATAAATTCCCCATGTCATTGGATTTAGGTTTTTTTTTAAAAGAAGAAAAATTCCCTTACGTTGATGACATTTTTCAAATCCAATCAGTTTTCCACGTTGATTCAACATCATCACATTGGATTGAAATGACATGGAAACAAACATTGATTCAACCAGTTTCTGCCTAGTAGGGGTTGTGCGCCTTCCAGAGAGAGAGGGAGGGAGAGGGAGAGGGAGAGGGAGAGGGAGAGGGGGAGGGAGAGGGAGAGGGAGGGGGAAAGGGAGAGGGAGGTCTGGTTAATCTCTCTCTGGGAGGGTGGAGGGAGGTCTGGTTCATCTCTCTCTGGGAGGGTGGAGGGAGGTCTGGTTCATCTCTCTCTGGGATGGTGGAGGGAGGTCTGGTTCATCTCTCTCTGGGAGGGTAGAGGGAGGTCATCTGCAGTGGTGGAAAAAGTACCCAATTGTCATACTTGAGTCAAAGTAAAGATACCTTTATAGAAAGTTACTCAAGTAAAAGTGAAAGTCACACAGTAAAATTCTACTTGAGTAAAAGTCTAAAAGTATTTGGTTTAAAATATACTTAAGTATCAAAAGTAAATGTAATTGCTAAAACATACTTAAGTATCAAAAGTAAAAGTAAAATTATAAATCATTTCAAATGTCTTATATTATTGTCGTGACGTGACTTCATTATTGTGATGACTATAATTTATCAAATAATTACCTACTATGTTTAATTGTTACTAGATTAAATTAATCATGTAACAATTAACTAATTAGGAATTTGGGGCACCACAGGAAAAGTTGTTTAACGAGTTACCGTTTCCCGAATTAACTCTAAAGACATCTAGATATCTCTTATCATTTAACAGTCATTTATTAATAATTTACCTCATATATCAGTCTCATTCTGAAAGTCGTAGACTCTTTAAGTCTGCACGAACCCGGGTCTTACTGATCATTACGGACCACATAAAATTGATTTAATTATCTATTTACTAACTAATTAAAAATGATAACACAAGATACAAACACGGTATAGGTAGGGATTAGAAACTTAATACAATGAAAACGGGTCCCTAGCGGATTAACACAATATGACAAAAGATGGCGAGTTAAAGAGAGAGAGGGAAAACCCTTGGATACACATGGACCTACACTCACAGTAATCCTAATACTTTTCCCCGAACTGCCGCCCGTTCGGTAAGAAGTAATGCATGTATTTACGTGTTGGGGGTCTTCGTCGTGTATCTCTGTTGGACCCAGGCCTTCGTGGGAAGGGGTCGATTGGGCCTTCTCTTTCGGATGGCCTTTTAGATGTGAGGCTCAGATTGTCCACAAGAGGTCACAATGTCCTTCTTCTTAGTTGTGTGTTTACTTTCACTCGTTCTGGAAGTGGTCTTCTGAGGACGGCTAATCGGCCGTGTCGATGATCCCCTGTGGGGTGATGAGAGCAGTGGAGTAGACGATGGCTTGAAGAGAGTAACAGGATGGTCCCACTTAAATTCACCTTCTTAGATATAGTACTTAGAACAGCTACTCAGCCGTAACGTTGATTGTTAGTGGAGGCAACTTTGTCGTCTTCACCTCGTGTTGATTTTCAGGGTCGGGGACCAATATGGACAAAAGCTGCAGCTTGAAGTCCGTCTAGTCTGATCTGATAATTCTTATCTCAATCTTTTATGCACTCTGGTAAAGAGGGGCGTTTCCGTCATACTGACACGCTCTCTGAGCTCCCTCAGGCGTGGCTAGTTACGAGGCAAAAGTATTATCATCACTATGATTTTGTTAGAAAGCTAAAATCACATTCCTATCTTTAGGAAAACATTGTCTTCCTCCTTGATATTTTCTACCCAAGGTAAAGGATGTAAATCTGATATACAGTGAGGGGAAAAAGTATTTGATCCCCTGCTGATTTTGTACGTTTGCCCACTGACAAAGAAATGATCAGTCTATACATTTTAATGGTAGTTTTATTTGAACAGTGAGAGACAGAATAACAACAACAAAAATCCAGAAAAACGCATGTCAAAAATGTTATAAATTGATTTGCATTTTAATGAGGGAAATAAGTATTTGACCCCTCGAACAGAAAGATTTCTGGCTCCCAGGTGTCTTTTATACAGGTAACGAGCTGAGATTAGGCGCACACTCTTAAAGGGAGTGCTCCTAATCTCAGCTTGTTACCTGTATAAAAGACACCTGTCCACAGAAGCAATCAATCAATCAGATTCCAAACTCTCCACCATGGCCAAGACCAAAGAGCTCTCCAAGGATGTCAGGGACAAGATTGTAGACCTACACAAGGCTGGAATGGGCTACAAGACCATCGCCAAGCAGCTTGGTGAGAAGGTGACAACAGTTGGTGCGATTATTTGCAAATGGAAGAAACACAAAATAACTGTCAATCTCCCTCAGCCTGGGGCTCCATGCAAGATCTCGTGGAGTTGCAATGATCATGAGTACGGTGAGGAATCAGCCCAGAACATCTGAATGATTCAGAGGAGAACTGGGTGAAAGTGTTGTGGTCAGATGAGACCAAAATCGAGGTCTTTGGCATCAACTCAACTCGCCTTGTTCGGAGGAGGAGGAATGCTGCCTATGACCCCAAGAACACCATCCCCACCGTCAAACATGGAGGAGGAAACATTATGCTTTGGGGGTGTTTTTCTGCTAAGGGGACAGGACAACTTCACCGCATCAAAGGGACGATGGACGGGGCCATGTACCGTCAAATCTTGGGTGAGAACCTCCTTCCCTCAGCCAGGGCATTGAAAATGGGTCGTGGATGGGTATTCCAGCATGACAACGACCCAAAACACACAGCCAAGGCAACAAAGGAGTGGCTCAAGAAGAATCACATTAAGGTCCTGGAGTGGCCTAGCCAGTCTCCAGACCTAAAATCCCATAGAAAATCTGTGGAGGGAGCTGAAGGTTCGAGTTGCCAAACGTCAGCCTCGAAACCTTAATGACTTGGAGAAGATCTGCAAAGAGGAGTGGGACAAAATCCCTCCTGAGATGTGTGCAAACCTTGTGGCCAACTACAAGAAACGCCACTAGGAGCGCTGCCTCTGGATGAACGTTTTCCTGTTCACTTATGGCCTTATAGAGCTCATTCAGTGCAATCTTAATGCCAGCATTGGTTTGTGGTGGCAAATAGACAGCTATGAAAAATATAGATGAAAACTCTTTTGGTAAACAGTGTGGTCTACAGCTTCATCATAAAATACTCTACCTCAGAGATCTGACCTCTCCCTAAACAGCAGGAAGCAGATTGTACAGTCAACTTTCCTGCCAGTTCTCGACTATGGTGACTCCATTTACCAGAATGCAGCAGCCACTACTCTTACACCTGTGGATGCAGTCTACCATAGCGCCATTCGTTTTTATCACAGGTGACAGTTTTAATACTCACCACTGCATCCTATATCAAAAGGTTGTCTGGTCCTCATTAAAGTCCCCTAGATCACTTCACTATTCCCTTTCTGTTAACAAAGCTCTACTACACAAGCTTCTGACTTACCTAACTCTGTTGTTAAAGTATAAAAACATGAGATACCAAACCCCGTTCACAAGGTTGGTTAACTCTTGAGGTTCCCCGGGGTCTCCACCGAAGTAGGTAAATCCGCTTTCAGTTTTAATGCTCCACATTCTTTGGAATCACTTACAAAAATTCATTACATTTGGATTGCCTGGTAGCCACTAGGGCAGTGTAAAACCCTGATGATAAATGAGGTGTGCAATTGTTTTGATTGACTTTAATCATTAGTTTATGATTCCTGTGATGTTCTAATGTAATATACTTGTTATTGTATCTTGTAGTTTTTTTTTATGTCCTCAGGGCACCATTGGAAATGAGACTTTGGTCTCAACTGGTCTCCCTTAATTTAATCAAAGTCAATAAAAACAAGAGAGCAGAGAGACACTCAGTTGTCACTTATTTTTTTAATCGAGTCACTTTGTCCTGCAGAGGGCTGTCTGGGATGTTCTCAGGTGTCAATCTAAAGAGAAGGAACAGAGAGAGCGTAGAACAATTAACTGACATATCAATTTGAAAACTCATTTTAGAGAGACGCTTCTTCTCTCCCGGAGGTACCGTTGAAGTGGAACACATTTCACGATCACGCTCCCCACCTCGTATCACCTCACCTCACCTCAAATTCCTTACCTAAGAGGACAGGGGTGAGAGAAATGTGATTTCTCTCTCTGTATCTCTGTGGAGAAACAAATGAAGCTGTTGAGGTGTGATTGCAGGATAAAAGGATTACATTAACTGGATTAACTCTGAGGATCATCTCAGAGAATGAACCCAAACAGACTCCCAGAGGGAGAGGGAGAGGGAGAGGGAGAGGGAGAGGGAGAGGGAGAGGGAGAGGGAGAGAGAGGGAGAGGGAGAGAGAGAGAGAGAGAGAGAGAGAGGGAGAGAGAGAGGGAGAGGGAGAGGGAGAGGGAGACACACATTCCCTTCCCTTCCCTCTCTGCCTCTGTGATGACGTCAGAACACAGCAGATGTTTTGGGAGGGATCAACATTGTATTGACTCAGACTTCAAACACATCTGGCTGCTTCAAAACTTTCTGTGGCAAGCTGATGCGCTCTCTACAAACTGGGGCAGTGCATTCACTTGAATGATCTGCATGAATTGTGACCGTGTTCTCTGCATTTAAAAAGGGTCACTGCCTTTCAGCCCGTGAATGTTGGCTACGACATAATGCTTAGCTCTGAACTGAACTCCTTGTGTAACTCTCTATCAATCTGTATAATACTAATAATAATAATAACAGCAATAATAATACTAATAATAATTCATTTAATTTAAAGTGCTTTTCTCACACTCAAGGCGCTGACGAAAGTAATAAATAGTACATATAATAATAATAAAAACAATCCAAAAACACAACATTGTGTGCAGACAACAATCACAGCTGTGGAGGGCTACTGGTGTCATCAGATTCAGTGGACAGGAAAACAGAATTAACATATGTCCTGTGTAGCTCAGTTGGTAGAGCATGGCGTTTGCAACGCCAGGGTTGTGGGTTCGTTTCCCACGTGGGGGGGCCGGTATGAAAAAAAAAAAAAGGAAAAAGAAAATGTATGCTAAAATGCCTAAAATGTAAATGTCCTTGACTGTGAAGGGCAGAGAGTCTGCAGCCCTGACAGTGTCTGGAAGAGTGTTCTACAGCAACAGAGCCGTGCAACTGAAAGCCCTGTTACCCATCGGTTTTAGTCTGCCGAGGGGCTGCTGAAGGGAGATCAAAAATCAACTGAAAGCCCTGTTACCCATCGGTTTTAGTCTGCCGAGGGGCTGCTGAAGGGAGATCAAAAATCAACTGAAAGCCCTGTTACCCATCGGTTTTAGTCTGCCGAGGGGCTGCTGAAGGGAGATCAAAAATCAACTGAAAGCCCTGTTACCCATCGGTTTTAGTCTGCCGAGGGGCTGCTGAAGGGAGATCAAAATCAACTGAAAGCCCTGTTACCCATCGGATTTAGTCTGCCGGGGGCTACTGAAGGGAGATCAAAATGTTATTGGTCATAATATGCGCTGAATACAACAGGTGTAGACTTCACAGTGAAATGCTGACTGACGAGCCCATTCCCAACAGCGCAGAGTTAATAAGTAAGGCAAATATTTGCTAAATAAAAAAGGAAATATTAACACAATAACAATAATGAGACAATATACAAGGAGTAGCAGTACTGAGGCAATGTGCAGGGGTACCAGGTAGTTGAGGTAATATGTACATGTAGGTAGGGGTAAAAGTGAGTAGTCAATCAGGATAGATAATAAACAGAGTAGCAGCAGTGTTGGTAGTTGAGGTAATATGTACATGTAGGTAGGGGTAAAAGTGACTAGTCAATCAGGATAGATAATAAACAGAGTAGCAGCAGTGTTGGTAGTTGAGGTAATATGTACATGTAGGTAGGGGTAAAAGTGACTAGTCAATCAGGATAGATAATAAACAGAGTAGCAGCAGTGTTGGTAGTTGAGGTAATATGTACATGTAGGTAGGGGTAAAAGTGACTAGTCAATCAGGATAGATAATAAACAGAGTAGCAGCAGTGTTGGTAGTTGAGGTAATATGTACATGTAGGTAGGGGTAAACGTGACTAGTCAATCAGGATAGATAATAAACAGAGTAGCAGCAGTGTTGGTAGTTGAGGTAATATGTACATGTAGGTAGGGGTAAAAGTGACTAGTCAATCAGGATAGATAATAAACAGAGTAGCAGCAGTGTTGGTAGTTGAGGGAATATGTACATGTAGGTAGGGGTAAAAGTGACTAGTCAATCAGGATAGATAATAAACAGAGTAGC
>NW_025534955.1:95000-133464 GCF_020615455.1 Coregonus clupeaformis
CTGTAACTCAGAGGGTAAGTGTCTTGAGAGCAGAGCAACGTGTTATTGAGCCTGCTCTGTAAATCAGAGGGTAGGTGTCTTGAGAGCAGAGCAACATGTTATTGAGCCTGCTCTGTAAATCAGAGGGTAAGTGTCTTGAGAGCAGAGCAACGTGTTATTGAGCCTGCTCTGTAACTCAGAGGGTAAGTGTCTTGAGAGCAGAGCAACGTGTTATTGAGCCTGCTCTGTAAATCAGAGGGTAGGTGTCTTGAGAGCAGAGCAACATGTTATTGAGCCTGCTCTGTAAATCAGAGGGTAAGTGTCTTGAGAGCAGAGCAACGTGTTATTGAGCCTGCTCTGTAAATCAGAGGGCCTCTCCTCTCCTCTCCGCTCTCTGTCTCCTCTCCTCTGCTCTCTGACTCCTCTCCTCTCCTCTCTCCTCTCTGTCTCCTCCTCTCCTCTCCTCTCCTCTCCTCTCCTCTCCTCTCCTCTCCTCTCTCCTCTCCTCTTCTCTTCTCTCCTCTCCTCTCTGTTGTCAGTGGCACCTGAGTGATCCTGTCTAGAGTCCAACAGCACAAACCACTCCAGTGATTCAGCCTTGTGTTTTAGGACAACACTTCCAGCTCCTCTCCAAGCCTCTTTTCTTCTGTGTGATTCTGATCCAGAGAGAGAGACAGTAAAGGTGCATCAAAGCTGGGACCGAGAGACTGAAAAACAGCTTCTATCTCAAGGCCATCAGACTGTTAAACAGCCATCACTAGCACATCACGCTGCTGCCTATAGACATAGACTACAATCACTGGCCACTTTAAGAAATGGAACACTAGTCACTTTAATAATGTTTACATATCTTGCATTGCTCATCTCATATGTATATACTGTATTCTATACTATTATACTGTATCTTAGTCACTTTAATAATGTTTACATATCTTGCATTACTCATCTCATATTTACATTTACATTTTACATTTTAGTCATTTAGTAGACGCTCTTATCCAGAGCGACTTACAGGAGCAATTAGGGTTAAGTGCCTTGCTCAAGGGCACATTAACGTCATTTAGCAGACGCTCTTAGCCAGAGCGACTCACAAATTGGTGCGTTCACCCTATAGGCAGTGGGATAACCACTTACAATTTGGGGGGTTAGAAGGATTACTTTATCCTATCCCAGGTATTCCTTAAAGAGGTGGGGTTTCAAGTGTCTCCGGAAGGTGGTGAGTGACTCCGCTGTCCTGGCGTCGTGAGGGAGCTTGTTCCACCATTGGGGAGCCAGAGCAGCGAACAGTTTTGACTGGGCTGAGCGGGAGCTATGCTTCCGCAGAGGAAGGGGAGCCAGCAGGCCGGAGGTGGATGAGCGCAATGCCCTCGTTTGGGTGTAGGGACTGATCAGAGCCTGAAGGTACAGAGGTGCCGTTCCCCTCACTGCTCCATAGGCAAGCACCATGGTCTTGTAGCGGATGCGAGCTTCAACTGGAAGCCAGTGGAGTGTGCGGAGGAGGGGGTGACGGAGAGAACTTGGGAAGGTTGAACACCAGACGGGCTGCGGCATTCTGGATGAGTTGTAGGGGTTTAATGGCACAGGCAGGGAGGCCAGCCAACAGCGAGTTGCAGTAGTCCAGACGGGGAGATGACAAGTGCCTGGATTAGGACCTGTGCCGCTTCCTGTGTAAGGCAGGGTCGTACTCTCCGAATGTTGTAGAGCATGAACCTACAGGATCGGGTCACCGCCTTGATGTTAGCGGAGAACGACAGGGTGTTGTCCAGGGTCACGCCAAGGCTCTTCGCACTCTGGGAGGAGGACACAACGGAGTTGTCAACCGTGATGGCGAGATCACGGAACGGGCAGTCCTTCCCCGGGAGGAAGAGCAGCTCCGTCTTGCCAGGGTTCAGCTTGAGGTGGTGATCCGTCATCCATACTGATATGTCTGCCAGACATGCAGAGATGCGATTCGCCACCTGGTTATCAGAAGGGGGGAAAGGAGAAGATTAGTTGTGTATCGTCAGCGTAGCAATGATAGGAAAGGCCATGTGAGGATATGACAGAGCCAAGTGACTTGGTGTATAGGGAGAAAAGGAGAGGGCCTAGAACTGAGCCCTGGGGACACCAGTGGTGAGAGCACGTGGTGCGGAGACAGCTTCTCGCCACGCCACTTGGTAGGAGCGACCGGTCAGGTAGGGACGCAATCCAGGAGTGAGCCGCGCCGGAGATGCCCAGCTCGGAGAGGGTGGAGAGGAGGATCTGATGGTTCACAGTATCAAAGGCAGCAGACAGGTCTAGAAGGACAAGAGCAGAGGAGAGAGAGTTAGCTTTAGCAGTGCGGAGAGTCTCCGTGACACAGAGAAGAGCAGTCTCAGTTGAATGACCAGTCCTGAAACCTGATTGGTTTGGATCAAGAAGGTCATTCTGAGAGAGATAGCAAGAGAGTTGGCTAAAGACGGCACGCTCAATAGTTTTGGAAAGAAAAGAAAGAAGGGATACTGGTCTGTAGTTGTTGACATCAGTGGGGTCGAGTGTTGGTTTTTGAGAAGGGGAGCAACTCTCGCTCTCTTGAAGACGGAAGGGACATGGCCAGCGGTCAAGGATGAGTTGATCAGCGAGGTGAGGTAGGGGGAGAAGGTCACCGGAGATGGTCTGGAGAAGGGAGGAGGGGATGGGGTCAAGCGGGCAGGTTGTTGGGCGGCCTGCAGTCACAAGTCGCAGGATTTTATCTGGAGAGAGAGGGGAGAAAGAAGTCAAAGCATAGGGTAGGGCAGTGTGAGCAGGACCAGCAGTGTCATTAGACTTAACAAACGAGGATCGGATGTCGTCAACCTTCTTTTCAAAGTGGTTGACGAAGTCATCCACAGAGAGAGGAGGGGGGGGGAGGATTCAGGAGGGAGGAAAATGTGGCAAAGAGCTTCCTAGGGTTAGAGGCAGATGCTTGGAATTTAGAGTGGTAGAAGGTGGCCTTAGCAGCAGAAACAGATGAAGAAAATGTAGAGAGGAGGGAGTGAAAAGATGCCAGGTCGGCAGGGAGTTTAGTTTTCTTCCATTTCCGCTCCGCTGCCCGGAGCTCTGTTCTGTGAGCTCGCAATGAGTCATCAAGCCACGGAGCTGGAGGGGAGGACCGAGGCCGGCCGGGAGGATAGGGGACACAGAGAGTCAAAGGATGCAGAAAGGGAGGAGAGGAGGGTTGAGGAGGCAGAATCAGGAGATTGGAGGGAGAAGGATTGAGCAGAGGGAAGAGATGATAGGATGGAAGAGGAGAGAGTAGTGGGAGAGAGAGAGCGAAGGTTGCGGCGGCGCATTACCATCTGTGTAGGGGCAGAGTGAGTAGTGTGGGAGGAGAGCGAGAGAGAAAAGGAAACAAAGTAGTGGTCGGAGACATGGAGGGGAGTTGCAGTGAGATTAGTAGAGGAGCAGCATCTAGTGAAGATGAGGTCAAGCGTATTGCCTGCCTTGTGAGTAGGGGGGGACGGTGAGAGGGTGAGGTCAAAAGAGGAGAGGAGTGGAAAAGAAGGAGGCAGAGAGAAATGAGTCAAATGTGGACATAGGGAGGTTGAAATCCCCCAAAACTGTGAGGGGTGAGCCATCCTCAGGGAAGGAACTTATCAAGGCGTCAAGCTCATTGATGAACTCTCCAAGGGAACCTGGAGGGCGATAGATGACAAGGATATTAAGCTTAAATGGGCTAGTGACTGTGACAGCATGGAATTCAAATGAGGAGATAGACAGATGGGTTAGGGGAAAAACTGAGAATGTCCACTTGGGAGAGATGAGGATTCCTGTACCACCACCCCTCTGACCAGATGCTCTCGGGGTATGCGAGAACACATGGTCAGACGAGGAGAGAGCAGTAGGAGTAGCAGTGTTTTCAGTGGTGATCCATGTTTCCGTCAGGGCCAGGAAGTCAAGGGACTGGAGGTTGGCATAGGCTGGGATGAAGTCAGCTTTGTTGGCAGCAGAACGGCAGTTCCAGAGGCTGCCCGCGACCTGGAACTCCACGTGGGTGGTGCGTGCAGGGACCACCAGGTTAGAGAGGCAGCAGCCACGCGGTGTGGTGCGTTTGTGTAGCCTGTGCAGAGAGGAGAGAACAGGGATAGGCAGAGGCATAGTTGACAGGCTGTAGCAAATGGCTACAAAAATGCAGAGGAGATCGGAATGAAATGAGCTAAGCATCTGGGAGAGGAGAGAGCAGGGCCCTCCTCACCAAAAACTTCTACCTCAGAAACTAAAATTGTTTCACTGAACCACCCGAACAAAAACTCTCCCAACTTCCACCTTTAGAAATCAGAATTGTTGTGAACCACAGCGGTTCAATGTTTAAAGGAATAGACTCAACCCACTTTATTCAGCTAGCTAACTATGACACCATAGCTAACTAGCAAGCTAGCATCCAATAACAATAACACACCGTTTAGCACCAACACTTGGTCACAACAAACCACCAATAGTGTGATAACACACTAAACAGATCATTCGTGTCTGTGTCAAGTTCCTTTCATGACGCAGCAATGATTAGACGTTGGCTAGCTAGGACAAGTATATTGTATTTAGCTACTACCGTACAGTTAGCTGGTCGTGTTGGTCGTGTTGGGTAGCTAGCAATGGCCACTGTGTTGACTTTGTTTGAAGAACGGCTAGCTAGCTAGCTTCGTGCTACACCCGGCACACAATGGCTACTGTGTTGACTCTGACTCTGTTCGAAAAACGGCTAGTTAGCTCGCTTCGTGCTACAGCCGGCACGGCCGAAGACACTGCCAAGACACAGTAACTACCCACAACAACCCACGATGCCTAGCTCTGACGCCGTAGCTAACCAGCAAGCTAGCATCCATTAACACACAATTTAGCACCAATACTTGGTTACAACAAACTGCCAAGAGTGTGTTAGCACACTAAACAGATAATTCATGTCCGTGTCTAGTTCCTTTCATAACGCATAACGCAGCAAAAAATTAAACGTTGGCTAGCAGCACATTAACATTGGAAATAGCTCTCCAGCGTTGCTAATCGTTACCAGTAGCTACCCGCTAGCTAGCTAGCCTCGTGCTTCGATACTAACCTACAATTACCTACGGAAACCTACAATAACAACAATACTAACCTATAATAAATACAATACCTAACTACAGCTAACTACCTACCTACGATCTAATACATGGTTAAGCTTTACTCAACACCATATGAGAAGCTTACCTCCTGCTTACCTCCAGCTAGAGAAAAAAAAAAAAAAAAAAAGGACCACTCTGACAGAACTTCAGTGTTCCTTAGCGTATATGTATATACTGCATTGTATTCTATAATATTCTACTGTATCTTAGTCCATGCCGCTCTGACATCACTTGTCCATATATGTATATATTCTTAATTAATTCCTTACTTAGATGTGTGTGTATTGGGTATATGTTGTGATATTGTTAGATATTACTGCACTGTCGGAGCTAGAAGCACAAGCATTTCGCTACACCCGCTATAACATCTGCTAAACACGTGTATGTGACAAATAACATTTGATTTGATTATATTTGATTTAAAGGGCCTGCAATCTCTCTCTCTCTCTCTCTGGATAGACAGTTTGCTGTTTACAGAACCAAAGTGGTCCATGTCTCTCTATATGATATCCCACTGACAGGGCAGTTTTTCTGCCACTGTCAGGCAGCTCCATCCACTGTCAGACAGATTGAAATGGAGACACGGCCCTCTCCCTGCAGTCAGTGAATCTTTTCCCCATAGTTTGGTCTTCACATCACCAGATGACGGCTCGTCTCTAACAGACTCCCTGACAGAACAGAGATGGAACTGATGTTTATTTTCTGTAGCGTGCACACACTGTTTCCTGAATAATAATGTTTCTGGATGAGACTGCTGATATTGTAACTGAGCTAGTTGAACGGTTTAAAAAGTGTCTTGATACAATAGCTAGCTCTCTCCAAGTCTATCAGATAACTCTCTTTCCATCAGTAGGTTGTCGTCAGACTTTCTAAAGATAGTCTTATTCATTTATGTCTGTTTCCTGTCCCCTCCTCTCCTCCCCCTGCCTCTCCACCTCCTCTTCTCTCTCCTTCCCCCTCTCCTCTCCTCTCCTCCCTCTGCCTCTCCACCTCCTCTTCTCTCTCCTTCCCCCTCTCCTCTCCTCCCCCTGCCTCTCCACCTCCTCTTCTCTCTCCTTCCCCCTCTCCTCTCCTCTCCTCCCTCTGCCTCTCCACCTCCTCTTCTCTCTCCTTCCCCCTCTCCTCTCCTCCCCCTGCCTCTCCACCTCCTCTTCTAACTCCTTGCCACATTTTTCAGCTGTGTGCCTGTTCTTGAGCAGCTGATCTATCCGTTATCTCCTGAGCAGAGAGGCAGTAAAGAGAGGTGGAAGGGTAGATGTATTAAAGATGGAGAGACAGAGAGAGATATCTGTGGGTGGGAGAGTTTACTCCAAGCTGGAGAGACAGAGAGAGATATCTGTGGGTGGGAGAGTTTACTCCAAGATGGAGAGACAGAGAGAGATATATGTGGGTGGGAGAGTTTACTCCAAGGTGGAGAGACAGAGAGAAAGATATCTGTGGGTGGGAGAGTTTACTCCAAGATGGAGAGACAGAGAGAGATATCTGTGGGTGGGAGAGTTTACTCCAAGATGGAGAGGCAGAGAGAGATATATGTGGGTGGGAGAGTTTACTCCAAGGTGGAGAGGCAGAGAGAGATATCTGTGGGTGGGAGAGTTGACTCCAAGGTGGAGAGACAGAGAGAGAGATATCTGTGGGTGGGAGAGTTTACTCCAAGATGGAGAGACAGAGAGAGATATATGTGGGTGGGAGAGTTTACTCCAAGGTGGAGAGACAGAGAGAAAGATATCTGTGGGTGGGAGAGTTTACTCCAAGATGGAGAGACAGAGAGAGATATCTGTGGGTGGGAGAGTTTACTCCAAGATGGAGAGGCAGAGAGAGATATATGTGGGTGGGAGAGTTTACTCCAAGGTGGAGAGGCAGAGAGAGATATCTGTGGGTGGGAGAGTTGACTCCAAGGTGGAGAGACAGAGAGAGAGATATCTGTGGGTGGGAGAGTTTACTCCAAGGTGGAGAGACAGAGAGAGAGATATCTGTGGGTGGGAGAGTTGACTCCAAGGTGGAGAGACAGAGAGAGAGATATCTGTGGGTGGGAGAGTTGACTCCAAGGTGGAGAGACAGAGAGAGAGATATATGTGGGTGGGAGAGTTTACTCCAAGGTGGAGAGACAGAGAGAGAGATATCTGTGGGTGGGAGAGTTTACTCCAAGGTGGAGAGATAGAGAGATATATATGTGGGTGGGAGAGTTTACTCCAAGGTGGAGAGGCAGAGAGAGATATCTGTGGGTGGGAGAGTTTACTCCAAGGTGGAGAGGCAGAGAGAGATATCTGTGGGTGGGAGAGTTTACTCCAAGGTGGAGAGGCAGAGAGAGATATCTGTGGGTGGGAGGGTTTACTCCAAGGTGGAGAGACAGAGAGATATATCTGTGGGTGGGAGAGTTTACTCCAAGGTGGAGAGACAGAGAGAGATATCTGTGGGTGGGAGAGTTTACTCCAAGGTGGAGAGACAGAGAGAGATATCTGTGGGTGGGAGAGTTTACTCCAAGGTGGAGTGACAGAGAGAGATATCTGTGGGTGGGAGAGTTTACTCCAAGGTGGAGAGGCAGAGAGAGATATCTGTGGGGGGGAGAGTTTACTCCAAGGTGGAGAGACAGAGAGAGATATGTGTGGGGGGGAGAGTTTACTCCAAGGTGGAGAGGCAGAGAGAGATATCTGTGGGTGGGAGAGTTGACTCCAAGGTGGAGAGACAGAGAGAGAGATATCTGTGGGTGGGAGAGTTTACTCCAAGGTGGAGAGACAGAGAGAGAGATATCTGTGGGTGGGAGAGTTGACTCCAAGGTGGAGAGACAGAGAGAGAGATATCTGTGGGTGGGAGAGTTTACTCCAAGGTGGAGAGACAGAGAGAGAGATATCTGTGGGTGGGAGAGTTTACTCCAAGGTGGAGAGACAGAGAGAGAGAGATATCTGTGGGTGGGAGAGTTTACTCCAAGGTGGAGAGATAGAGAGATATATCTGTGGGTGGGAGAGTTTACTCCAAGGTGGAGAGGCAGAGAGAGATATCTGTGGGTGGGAGAGTTTACTCCAAGGTGGAGAGACAGAGAGAGAGATATCTGTGGGTGGGAGAGTTTACTCCAAGGTGGAGAGACAGAGAGAGATATCTGTGGGTGGGAGAGTTTACTCCAAGGTGGAGAGACAGAGAGAGATATCTGTGGGTGGGAGAGTTTACTCCAAGGTGGAGAGACAGAGAGAGATATGTGTGGGGGGGAGAGTTTACTCCAAGGTGGAGAGGCAGAGAGAGATATATGTGGGTGGGAGAGTTGACTCCAAGGTGGAGAGACAGAGAGAGAGATATCTGTGGGTGGGAGAGTTTACTCCAAGGTGGAGAGACAGAGAGAGAGATATCTGTGGGTGGGAGAGTTGACTCCAAGGTGGAGAGACGGAGAGAGAGATATCTGTGGGTGGGAGAGTTTACTCCAAGGTGGAGAGACAGAGAGAGAGATATCTGTGGGTGGGAGAGTTTACTCCAAGGTGGAGAGACAAAGAGAGAGAGATATCTGTGGGTGGGAGAGTTTACTCCAAGGTGGAGAGATAGAGAGATATATCTGTGGGTGGGAGAGTTTACTCCAAGGTGGAGAGGCAGAGAGAGATATCTGTGGGTGGGGAGAGTTTACTCCAAGGTGGAGAGGCAGAGAGAGATATCTGTGGGTGGGAGAGTTTACTCCAAGGTGGAGAGGCAGAGAGAGATATCTGTGGGTGGGAGAGTTTACTCCAAGGTGGAGAGGCAGAGAGAGATATCTGTGGGTGGGAGAGTTTACTCCAAGGTGGAGAGACAGAGAGATATATCTGTGGGTGGGAGAGTTTACTCCAAGGTGGAGAGACAGAGAGAGAGATATCTGTGGGTGGGAGAGTTGACTCCAAGGTGGAGAGACAGAGAGAGAGATATCTGTGGGTGGGAGAGTTTACTCCAAGGTGGAGAGACAGAGAGAGATATCTGTGGGTGGGAGAGTTTACTCCAAGGTGGAGAGGCAGAGAGAGATATCTGTGGGGGGGAGAGTTTACTCCAAGGTGGAGAGACAGAGAGAGATATGTGTGGGGGGAGAGTTTACTCCAAGGTGGAGAGGCAGAGAGAGATATCTGTGGGTGGGAGAGTTGACTCCAAGGTGGAGAGACAGAGAGAGAGATATCTGTGGGTGGGAGAGTTTACTCCAAGGTGGAGAGACAGAGAGAGAGATATCTGTGGGTGGGAGAGTTGACTCCAAGGTGGAGAGACAGAGAGAGAGATATCTGTGGGTGGGAGAGTTTACTCCAAGGTGGAGAGACAGAGAGAGAGATATCTGTGGGTGGGAGAGTTTACTCCAAGGTGGAGAGACAGAGAGAGAGAGATATCTGTGGGTGGGAGAGTTTACTCCAAGGTGGAGAGATAGAGAGATATATCTGTGGGTGGGAGAGTTTACTCCAAGGTGGAGAGGCAGAGAGAGATATCTGTGGGTGGGAGAGTTTACTCCAAGGTGGAGAGACAGAGAGAGAGATATCTGTGGGTGGGAGAGTTTACTCCAAGGTGGAGAGACAGAGAGAGATATCTGTGGGTGGGAGAGTTTACTCCAAGGTGGAGAGACGGAGAGAGAGATCTGTGGGTGGGAGAGTTTACTCCAAGGTGGAGAGACAGAGAGAGATATGTGTGGGGGGGAGAGTTTACTCCAAGGTGGAGAGGCAGAGAGAGATATCTGTGGGTGGGAGAGTTGACTCCAAGGTGGAGAGACAGAGAGAGAGATATCTGTGGGTGGGAGAGTTTACTCCAAGGTGGAGAGACAGAGAGAGAGATATCTGTGGGTGGGAGAGTTGACTCCAAGGTGGAGAGACGGAGAGAGAGATATCTGTGGGTGGGAGAGTTTACTCCAAGGTGGAGAGACAGAGAGAGAGATATCTGTGGGTGGGAGAGTTTACTCCAAGGTGGAGAGACAGAGAGAGAGAGATATCTGTGGGTGGGAGAGTTTACTCCAAGGTGGAGAGATAGAGAGATATATCTGTGGGTGGGAGAGTTTACTCCAAGGTGGAGAGGCAGAGAGAGATATCTGTGGGTGGGAGAGTTTACTCCAAGGTGGAGAGGCAGAGAGAGATATCTGTGGGTGGGAGAGTTTACTCCAAGGTGGAGAGGCAGAGAGAGATATGTGTGGGTGGGAGAGTTTACTCCAAGGTGGAGAGGCAGAGAGAGATATCTGTGGGTGGGAGAGTTTACTCCAAGGTGGAGAGACAGAGAGATATATCTGTGGGTGGGAGAGTTTACTCCAAGGTGGAGAGACAGAGAGAGATATCTGTGGGTGGGAGAGTTTACTCCAAGGTGGAGAGACAGAGAGAGATATCTGTGGGTGGGAGAGTTTACTCCAAGGTGGAGAGGCAGAGAGAGATATCTGTGGGTGGGAGAGTTTACTCCAAGGTGGAGAGACAGAGAGAGATATGTGTGGGGGGGAGAGTTTACTCCAAGGTGGAGAGGCAGAGAGAGATATCTGTGGGTGGGAGAGTTTACTCCAAGGTGGAGAGACAGAGAGAGATATGTGTGGGTGGGAGAGTTTACTCCAAGGTGGAGAGGCAGAGAGAGATATCTGTGGGTGGGAGAGTTTACTCCAAGGTGGAGAGACAGAGAGAGATATCTGTGGGGGGGGAGAGTTTACTCCAAGGTGGAGAGACACAGAGAGATATCTGTGGGTGGGAGAGTTGACTCCAAGGTGGAGAGACAGAGAGAGATATGTGTGGGTGGGAGAGTTTACTCCAAGGTGGAGAGGCAGAGAGAGATATCTGTGGGTGGGAGAGTTTACTCCAAGGTGGAGAGACAGAGAGAGATATCTGTGGGTGGGAGAGTTTACTCCAAGGTGGAGAGACAGAGAGAGATATCTGTGGGGGGGGGAGAGTTTACTCCAAGGTGGAGAGACAGAGAGAGATATCTGTGAGTGGGAGAGTTGACTCCAAGGTGGAGAGACAGAGAGAGATATCTGTGGGTGGGAGAGTTTACTCCAAGCTGGAGAGACAGAGAGAGATATCTGTGGGTGGGAGAGTTGACTCCAGTTTTCTCTACTGGTGTTGCTGATACAGATAAATGATGATGACACACTATGGTTTCTGACCTTCAGTACCAGTGAAGACGTTACAGGTTAACGTTGTTGGTAATTAATCTTGTTCTGGAGGGTCACTAGCTGGTACATCCACAAAGTTTTAACCCTAACCTTGACCACACTGCTAACCTTAATGCCTAACCCTAACCACACTGCTAACCCTAATGCCTAACCCTAAGCTTAACCACACTGCTAACCCTAATGCCTAACCCTAACCTTAACCACACTGCTAACCCTAATGCCTAACCCAAACCTTAACCACACTGCTAACCCTAATGCCTAACCCTAACCCCACTGCTAACCCTAATGCCTAACCCTAACCTTAACCACACTGCTAACCCTAATGCCTAACCCTAACCCAAACCCTAACCACACTGCTAACCCTAATACCTAACCCTAACCACACTGCTAACCCTAATGCCTAACCCAAACCTTAACCACACTGCTAACCCTAACCTTAACCACACTGCTAACCCTAATGCCTAACCCTAACCTTAACCACACTGCTAACCCTAATGCCTAACCCTAACCTTAACCACACTGCTAACCCTAATGCCTAACCCTAACCTTAACCACACAGCTAACCCTAATGCCTAACCCTAACCCTAACCTTAACCACACTGCTAAACCTAATGCCTAACCCTAACCTTAACCACACAGCTAACCCTAATGCCTAACCCTAACCTTAACCTTAAATGAAGACCAAAAGGCTCATTTTGACTTTGCAGCTGACCCATCTAGCGGAAATCACTCAGTTCTGCCTCCAGGACAAGACTCACCCCAATAAACGTCCACCTCTGAATACATTACCAGTGGGGGGGAGTTTACTCCAGTTTTCTCTACTGGTGTTGCTGATACAGATGAATGATGATGACACACTATGGTTTCTGACCTTCAGTACCAGTGAAGACGTTACAGGTTAACGTTGTTGGTAATTAATCTTGTTCTGGAGGGTCACTAGCTGGTACATCCACAAAGTTTTAACCCTAACCTTGACCACACTGCTAACCTTAATGGGGGGGGGAGAGACAACGATTCATCTCCTTACCCTTTAATCCCACCCTGTAGATAGGAGATCCAACTCAGGCCAAATGAATCAGACCTGTCTTAGGAGAGTATTGAACTCTGGGTATTGACTACCTTAAGTCCACACACCCTCACTCTAAAGATGGCGGTCACTGAAAGGACATTTTGCATAGGTGGAGAAAACCCTTACGCTATACACTAAATTCTATTGACATCCCAAGTCATTGAAGCAGGTGCTGTTAGTGTGTCAGGTGATCTATAACATCAGATCTATATCATCAGTCTTCTATAGCACATTGATCTATAGCGCGCTGCTCTCAGGTTCAATACTCCATTACAGACCCATACATCACATTGTTAGTGGGGCGTCGGCCTGGAGACGGAGGAGGACCTGAGGGAGAACAGGCATCACACCAAGCCTCTGTAATAAAAAATGGCGTTGGATGAAATATGATGAGGGGGTCCACCTATAAACTGTGAGAGGGTGGTGGGGAAGACCCTGAGGCAGCCACCAGGGAGGGGGGGGTGGAGCCACCAGGGAGGGGGTAGGTGGGGGGGTGGAGCCACCAGGAATAAAGGCTTAATAAAGATTGATCCAGGTCCCAGGGGGTCCACGTACGTACACTGGGGGAACATAAATCTCACACACATACCTTCTCTATCATCTCATCTCTCACGCTCTCTTTCATCCCCCCCCTCTCTCTCTCTCTCTCTCTCTCTCTCTCTCTCTCTCTCTCTCTCTCTCTCTCTCTCTCTCTCTCTCTCTCTCTCCTGAAACATGACCCAGTTACAGCCCAGCTAATCTTCTTCCTATGTGTGTGAACTTGTGTGCAATTAAGTGCCAGGCAATAGTAGACGCACAGGCCTGCAAGGAGCAGCGAGTTGTCCATCCCTGGATCAGATTAACTATTAAAGTCTCATGATGACAGAGGTTCTTCTCTTTGTCTGTGCTGCTGTCTGAGTGTTCTTTACATGTTCCGGACTGACAGGGCAAAAAAAAAATAATAATTCAGCATCTCCACTTTGACAAAAAAAAAGGTAGTTGTATAATTAAGTACAGTATCTTCCAGGATTCAATAAGAGTTGCTGCCCTTGTCCCTTTCTCTGTGATTGTCATTCTAATTTGAATCCAGAAAGAACAAAACCCTGTCCTCAAAAACATTTACAGTGCTGTCACGCCCTGGCTCTGGGACTCTGTTATGTTGAGCCAGGGTGTGTAGTTTCTATGTGTTTTGTGTTCTAGGTTTTTTATCTAGTTCATTTGTTTCTATGTTGGCCGGGGTGGTTCTCAATCAGAGGCAACGAGTGTCAGCTGTTGCTTGTTGTCTCTGATTGGGAACCATACTTAGGCAGCCTGTTTTCCACAGTGTTTTGTGGGATCTTGTTCCGTGTTGGTTTTGTGTATGTAACCAAGGACTTCACGTATCGTTTGTTGTTTTTGTTCGTGTGGTACTTTCAATAAATAAGTATGTTCGCATTCCACGCTGTGCCTTGGTCTACTCCTTTCGACGATCGTGACAAGTGCCTTCAGAAAGTATTCAGACCCCTTGACTTTTTCCACATTTTGTTGTGTTACAGCCTTAATATTATTTATTTTTATGTACATCAATAAGCTATGAGGAAGTACAGTAACCGAATAAACTATTCAGAGTTCTGGGCCCCGTGTAGCTCAGTTGGTAGAGCATGGCGCTTGCAACGCCAGGGTTGTGGGTTCGTTTCCCACGGGGGGATGGGCAGTATGAAAAAAATTTATGGACTCACTAACTGTAAGTCGCTCTGGATAAGAGCGTCTGCTAAAATGACTAAAATGTAAATATGTGGCAATATAAATCAGGTTCCAAATGTCACATGATAGAAACTAAACTGCTGTGTTCTGCTCCATGACAACCCATTTAAAAGAGGAGAAGTATGGTCACAACTACAGACAGACGCCCGAGAGACTCCTATAGCCATGGAGGAGCACGGAGACTCAGACTGCATCGCAAATAGCACCCTGTTCCCTTTATAAGGGCTCAGGGCCCATCGTAGTGCACTTTAAAGGCAACACGGTGTCATTTGGGACCAAACTCAGACGCAAAAAAATATATATAAATTCCCAGTGCTGACGCCGACCTTGGATGTGTTCTTTGTCGCATTGCTGGAACACTTTGCCCAGCAGCTCACATCATTAAAAAATCTACATCAATTTATGTGATTTGCCCGTTAGCAACATGCCAGCTAGTCTCTCAAGAGAGAGATATTCTGACTATTAGCACGCTAACCCGAGGCTAGCATTAGCAGAATGGGAGACTTTGAACTCAGAAACGTCAATGTAACTATGAGATTAAGGACTAGCTGGTAGGCCTATATATGATGCAGTAAAATACCTGGGGATTTGATTAAAGTCAAAAACAGAAACTCACCCGTACGGTGTCCATATGAGGACTTGCCTCAATCTCAGACACTTGACATATCCACAGAAATATATAGACTTTGACTTATTCCCGGACCGAGTTTGGGAAACCCTGCTGTAGAGGATAAGGGTGCCATCTGAGAGGCAGTCAGTCTTTCCAATGCCGTGACTGTCCAATTCTAAGTGTTGGTGTTGACCGGCACGGCTCACTGGACAGACAGGTCTACTGCTGGCAGACAGCCAATACAGGCTCTGCTCTCTGAGGGACACGTTCAGTTAACCCCTCTGTCTGTCTCTCAGTGACAGGCTCTGCTCTCTGAGGGACACGTTCAGTTAACCCCTCTGTCTGTCTCTTTCAAGGAGCGGGACACTAATCCTGATGTTTATAAGAAATCCCACTATGCCCTAAAACGAACCATCAAACAGGCAAAGCGTCAATCCAGGACTGATTGAATCCTACTATACCGGCTCTGACGCTCGTCGGATGTGGCAGGTCTTGCAAACTACTACGGACTACAAAGGGAAACCCAGCCGCGAGCTGCCCAGTGACGTGAGCCTACCAGACGAGCTAAATGCCTTTTATGCTTGCATCGAAGCAAGCAACACTGAAGCATGCATGAGAGCACCAGCTGTTCCGGATGACTGTGTGATCACGCTCTCCGTAGCCATTTTGAGCAAGACCTTTAAAACAGGTCAACATTCACAAGGCCGCTGGGCCAGACGGATTACCAGGACGTGTACTCAGAACATGCGTGGACCAACTGGCCAGTGTCTTCACTGACATTTTCAACATGTCCCTGACTGAGTCTGTAATACCTACATGTTTCAAGCTGACCACCATAGTCCCTGTGCCCAAGCGAAGGTAACCTGCCTAAATGAATACCACCGCGTCGCACTCACATCGGTAGCCATGAAGTGTTTTGAAAGGCTGGTCATGGCTCACATCAACACCATCATCCCGGAAACCCTAGACCCACTCCAATTCGCATACCACCCTAACAGATCCACAGATGACGCAATCTCAATTGCACTCCACACTGTCCATTCCCACTTGGACAAAAGGAACACCTATGTGAGAATGCTATTAATTGACTACAGCTCAGTGTTCAACACCATAGTGCCCACAAAGCTCATCACTAATCTAAGGACCCTGGGACTAAACACCTCCCTCTGCAACTGGATTCTGGAATTCCTCACGGCCTGTCAACAACCTCTCCCTCAACGTGAGCAAGACAAAGGAGCTGATCGTGGACTACAGGAAAAGTAGGGCCGAACATGCTCCCATTCACATCGACAGGGCTGTAGTGGAGTGGGTCGAGAGCTTCAAGTTCCTTGGTGTCCACATCACTAACAAACTATCATGGTCCAAACTCACCAAGACAGTCGTGAAGAGGGCACAACAACGCCTATTCCCCTCAGGAGACTGAAACGATTTGGTACGGTTCCCCCAGATCCTCAAAAAGGTTCTACAGCTGCACCATCGAGAGCATCCTGACCGGTTGCATCACCGCCTGGTATGGCAACTGCTCGGCATCCGCCCGCAAGGCGCTACAGAGGGTATTGCGTACGGCCCAGTACATCACTGGGGCCAAGCTTCCTGCCATCCAGGACCTCTATACCAGGCGGTGTCAGAGGAAGGCCCAAAAAATTGCTCCAGTCACCCAAGTCATAGACTGTTCTCTCTGCTACCACACGGCAAGCGGAACCGGAGCGCCAAGTCTAAGTCCAAAAGGCACCTTATCAGCTTCTACCCCCAAGCCATAAGACTGCTGAACAATTAATCAAATTGCACCCGGACTATTTGCATTGACCCCCCCCCCCTTTTGTATTTACGCTGCTGCTACTCGCTGTTTATTAACTATGCATAGTCACTTTACCCCAACCTACATGTACACATTACCTCGACTAACCTGCACCCCCGCACATTGACTCGGTACTGGTACCCCCTGTATATAGCCTCATTATCACCTGGACTAACCTGCACCCCCGCACATTGACTCGGTACCGGTACCCCCTGTATATAGCCTCATTATTACCTGGACTAACCTGCACCCCCGCACATTGACTCGGTACCGGTACCCCCTGTATATAGCCTCATTATCACCTGGACTAACCTGTACCCCTGCACATTGACTCGGTACCGGTACCCCCTGTATATAGCCTCATTATCACCTGGACTAACCTGCACCCCTGCACATTGACTCGGTACCGGTACCCCCTGTATATAGCCTCATTATCACCTGGACTAACCTGCACCCCCGCACATTGACTCGGTACCGGTACCCCCCTGTATATAGCCTCATTATTACCTCGACTAACCTGTACCCCTGCACATTGACTCGGTACCGGTACCCCCTGTATATAGCCTCATTATCACCTGGACTAACCTGCACCCCCGCACATTGACTCGGTACCGGTACCCCCTGAATATAGCCTCATTATCACCTGGACTAACCTGCACCCCCGCACATTGACTCGGTACCGGTACCCCCTGAATATAGCCTCATTATCACCTGGACTAACCTGTACCCCCGCACATTGACTTGGTACCGGTACCCCCTGTATATAGCCTCATTATTACCTGGACTAACCTGCACCCCCTAGACATTGACTCGGTACCGGTACCCCCTGTATATAGCCTCATTATCACCTGGACTAACCTGTACCCCTGCACATTGACTGTACCGGTACCCCCTGTATATAGCCTCATTATCACCTGGACTAACCTGCACCCCCAAGACATTGACTCGGTACCGGTACCCCCTGTATATAGCCTCATTATCACCTGGACCAACCTGTACCCCTGCACATTGACTTGGTACCGGCACTCCCTGTATATAGCCTCATTATCACCTGGACTAACCTGTACCCCTGCACATTGACTTGGTACCGGTACCCCTGTATATAGCCTCATTATCACCTGGACTAACCTGTACCCCTGCACATTGACTTGGTACCGTACCCCCTGTATATAGCCTCATTATCACCTGGACTAACCTGTACCCCTGCACATTGACTTGGTACCGGTACCCCTGTATATAGCCACATTATCACCTGGACTAACCTGTACCCCCACACATTGACTCGTGCACGGTACCCCTGTATATAGCCTCATTATCACCTGGACTAACCTGCACCCCCAGCACATTGACTCGGTACCGTACCCCCTGTATATAGCCTCATTATCACCTGGACTAACCTGTACCCCTGCACATTGACTCGTACCGGTACCCCCTGTATATAGCCTCATTATCACCTGGACTAACCTGCACCCCCGCACATTGACTCGGTACCGGTACCCCCTGAATATAGCCTCATTATCATCTGGACTAACCTGTACCCCCGCACATTGACTTGGTACCGGTACCCCCTGTATATAGCCTCATTATTACCTGGACTAACCTGCACCCCCGCACATTGACTCGGTACCGGTACCCCCTGTATATAGCCTCATTATCACCTGGACTAACCTGTACCCCTGCACATTGACTCGGTACCGGTACCCCCTGTATATAGCCTCATTATCACCTGGACTAACCTGCAACCCCGCACATTGACTCGGTACCGGTACCCCCTGTATATAGCCTCATTATCACCTGGACTAACCTGTACCCCTGCACATTGACTTGGTACCGGTACCCCCTGTATATAGCCTCATTATCACCTGGACTAACCTGTACCCCTGCACATTGACTTGGTACCGGTACCCCCTGTATATAGCCTCTTTATTACCTAGACTAACCTGTACCCCCGCACATTGACTCGGTACCGGTACCCCCTGTATATAGCCTCATTATTACCTCGACTAACCTGTACCCCCGCACATTGACTCTGTACCGGTACCCCCTGTATATAGCCTCATTATTACCTGGACTAACCTGCACCCCCTGCACATTGACTCGGTACCGGTACCCCCTGTATATAGCCTCATTATTACCTGGACTAACCTGCACCCCTGCACATTGACTCTGTACCGAATTATCTCTGTATATAGCCTCATTATTACCTGGACTAACCTGCACCCCTGCACATTGACTGTATGCAGTACCCCTGAATATAGCCTCATTATTACCTAGACTAACCTGCACCCCCTGCACATTGACTCGGTACCGGTACCCCCTGTATATAGCCTCATTATCACCTGGACGAACCTGTACCCCTGCACATTGACTCGGTACCGGTACCCCCTGTATATAGCCTCATTATTACCTAGACTAACCTGCACCCCTGCACATTGACTCGGTACCGGTACCCCCTGTATATAGCCTCATTATTACCTGGACTAACCTGTACCCCCGCACATTGACTCGGTACCGGTACCCCCTGAATATAGCCTCATTATCACCTGGACTAACCTGCACCCCCTGCACATTGACTCGGTACCGGTACCCCCTGTATATAGCCTCATTATCACCTGGACTAACCTGTACCCCCGCACATTGACTCTGTACCGGTACCCCCTGTATATAGCCTCATTATTACCTAGACTAACCTGCACCCCTGCACATTGACTCGGTACCGGTACCCCCTGTATATAGCCTCATTATTACCTGGACTAACCTGTACCCCCGCACATTGACTCGGTACCGTACCCCGAATATAGCCTCATTATCACCTGGACTAACCTGCACCCCCTGCACATTGACTCGTACCGGTACCCCCTGTATATAGCCTCATTATCACCTGGACTAACCTGTACCCCCCGCACATTGACTCTGTACCGGTACCCCCTGTATATAGCCTCATTATTACCTAGACTAACCTGCACCCCCAGCACATTGACTCGGTACCGGTACCCCCTGTATATAGCCTCATTATCACCTGGACTAACCTGCACCCCAGCACATTGACTGGTACCGTACCCCCTGTATATAGCCTCATTATCACCTGGACTAACCTGCACCCCCTGCACATTGACTCGGTACCGGTACCCCTGTATATAGCCTCATTATCACCTGGACTAACCTGCACCCCCAGCACATTGACTCGGTACCGTCCCCTGTATATAGCCTCATTATCACCTGGACTAACCTGCACCCCCACACATTGACTCGGTACCGGTACCCCCTGAATATAGCCTCATTATCACCTGGACTAACCTGCACCCCCCGCACATTGACTCGGTACCGGTATCCCCTGTATATAGCCTCATTATCACCTGGACTAACCTGCACCCCCTGCACATTGACTTGGTACCGGTACCCCCTGAATATAGCCTCATTATTACCTGGACTAACCTGCACCCCCTGCACATTGACTTGGTACCGGTACCCCCTGTATATAGCCTCATTATCACCTGGACTAACCTGCACCCCCTGCACATTGACTTGGTACCGGTACCCCCTGTATATAGCCTCATTATTACCTAGACTAACCTGCACCCCCGCACATTGACTCGGTACCGGTACCCCCTGTATATAGCCTCATTATCACCTGGACTAACCTGCACCCCCTGCACATTGACTTGGTACCGGTACCCCCTGTATATAGCCTCATTATCACCTGGACTAACCTGTACCCCTGCACATTGACTTGGTACCGGTACCCCCTGTATATAGCCTCATTATCACCTGGACTAACCTGTACCCCTGCACATTGACTTGGTACCGTACCCCCTGTATATAGCCTCATTATCACCTGGACTAACCTGTACCCCACACATTGACTCGGCACCGTACCCCCTGAATATAGCCTCATTATCACCTGGACTAACCTGCACCCCTCAAGACATTGACTCGGTACCGGTACCCCTGTATATAGCCTCATTATCACCTGGACTAACCTGTACCCCCTGCACATTGACTCGGTACCGGTACCCCCTGTATATAGCCTCATTATCACCTGGACTAACCTGTACCCCCGACATGACTCGGTACCGGGTACCCCTGAATATAGCCTCATTATCATCTGGACTAACCTGTACCCCCGCACATTGACTTGGTACCGGTACCCCCTGTATATAGCCTCATTATTACCTGGACTAACCTGCACCCCGCACATTGACTCGGTACCGGTACCCCCTGTATATAGCCTCATTATCACCTGGACTAACCTGTACCCCCTGCACATTGACTCGGTACCGGTACCCCTGTATATAGCCTCATTATCACCTGGACTAACCTGCAACCCCGCACATTGACTCGGTACCGGTACCCCCTGTATATAGCCTCATTATCACCTGGACTAACCTGTACCCCTGCACATTGACTTGGTACCGGTACCCCCTGTATATAGCCTCATTATCACCTGGACTAACCTGTACCCCCTGCACATTGACTTGGTACCGTACCCCTGTATATAGCCTCTTTATTACCTAGACTAACCTGTACCCCCCGCACATTGACTCGGTACCGGGTATTCCCCTGTATATAGCCTCATTATTACCTCGACTAACCTGTACCCCGACATTGACTCTGTACCGGTACCCCTGTATATAGCCTCATTATTACCTGGACTAACCTGCTCCCCTGCACATTGACTCGGTACCGGTACCCCCTGTATATAGCCTCATTATTACCTGGACTAACCTGCACCCCTGCACATTGACTCTGTACCGGTACCCCCTGTATATAGCCTCATTATTACCTGGACTAACCTGCACCCCCTGCACATTGACTCGGTACCGGTACCCCCTGAATATAGCCTCATTATTTCCTAGACTAACCTGCACCCCCTGCACATTGACTCGGTACCGGTACCCCCTGTATATAGCCTCATTATCACCTGGACTAACCTGTACCCCTGCACATTGACTCGTACCGTACCCCTGTATATAGCCTCATTATTACCTAGACTAACCTGCACCCCCTGCACATTGACTCGGTACCGGTACCCCCTGTATATAGCCTCATTATTACCTGGACTAACCTGTACCCCCGCACATTGACTCGGTACCGGTACCCCCTGAATATAGCCTCATTATCACCTGGACTAACCTGCACCCCCTGCACATTGACTCGGTACCGGTACCCCCTGTATATAGCCTCATTATCACCTGGACTAACCTGTACCCCGCACATTGACTCTGTACCGGTACCCCCTGTATATAGCCTCATTATTACCTAGACTAACCTGCACCCCTGCACATTGACTGGTACCGGTACCCCTGTATATAGCCTCATTATCACCTGGACTAACCTGCACCCCCCGCACATTGACTCGGCACGGTACCCCCTGTATATAGCCTCATTATCACCTGGACTAACCTGTACCCCTGCACATTGACTCGGTACCGGTACCCCCTGTATATAGCCTCATTATTACCTAGACTAACCTGCACCCCTGCACATTGACTCGGTACCGGTACCCCCTGTATATAGCCTCATTATTACCTGGACTAACCTGTACCCCCGCACATTGACTCGGTACCGGTACCCCCTGAATATAGCCTCATTATCACCTGGACTAACCTGCACCCCCTGCACATTGACTCGGTACCGGTACCCCCTGTATATAGCCTCATTATCACCTGGACTAACCTGTACCCCCGCACATTGACTCTGTACCGGTACCCCCTGTATATAGCCTCATTATTACCTAGACTAACCTGCACCCCTGCACATTGACTCGGTACCGGTACCCCCTGTATATAGCCTCATTATCACCTGGACTAACCTGCACCCCGCACATTGACTCGGTACGGTATCCCTGTATATAGCCTCATTATCACCTGGACTAACCTGTACCTGCACATTGACTCGTGCAGTCCCTCTGTATATAGCCTCATTATCACCTGGACTAACCTGCACCCCCGCACATTGACTCGGGTACGGTACCCCCTGAATATAGCCTCATTATCATCTGGACTAACCTGTACCCCGACATTGACTTGGTACGGTACCCCTGTATATAGCCTCATTATTACCTGGACTAACCTGCACCCCCCCACATTGACTCGGTACCGGGTACCCCTGTATATAGCCTCATTATCACCTGGACTAACCTGTACCCCTGCACATTGACTGCACCGGTACCCCCTGTATATAGCCTCATTATCACCTGGACTAACCTGCAACCCCAGCACATTGACTCGGTACCGTACTCCCCTGTATATAGCCTCATTATCACCTGGACTAACCTGTACCCCTGCACATTGACTTGGTACCGGTACCCCTGTATATAGCCTCATTATCACCTGGACTAACCTGTACCCTGCACATTGACTTGGTACCGGTACCCCTGTATATAGCCTCTTTATTACCTAGACTAACCTGTACCCCCGCACATTGACTCGGTACCGGTACCCCCTGTATATAGCCTCATTATTACCTCGACTAACCTGTACCCCCGCACATTGACTCTGTACCGGTACCCCTGTATATAGCCTCATTATTACCTGGACTAACCTGCACCCCTGCACATTGACTCGGTACTGCACCCCTGTATATAGCCTCATTATTACCTGGACTAACCTGCACCCCTGCACATTGACTCTGTACCGGTACCCTGTATATAGCCTCATTATTACCTGGACTAACCTGCACCCCCTGCACATTGACTCGTACCGGGTACCCCCTGAATATAGCCTCATTATTACCTAGACTAACCTGCACCCCCTGCACATTGACTCGGTACCGGTACCCCTGTATATAGCCTCATTATCACCTGGACGAACCTGTACCCCCTGCACATTGACTCGGTAACGGTACCCCTGTATATAGCCTCATTATTACCTAGACTAACCTGCACTCCCCTGCACATTGACTCGGTACCGTACCCCTGTATATAGCCTCATTATTACCTGGACTAACCTGTACCCCCGCACATTGACTCGGTACCGTACCCCTGAATATAGCCTCATTATCACCTGGACTAACCTGCACCCCCTGCACATTGACTCGGTACCGGTACCCCCTGTATATAGCCTCATTATCACCTGGACTAACCTGTACCCCCGCACATTGACTCTGTACCGGTACCCCCTGTATATAGCCTCATTATTACCTAGACTAACCTGCACCCCTGCACATTGACTCGGTACCGTATTCCCTGTATATAGCCTCATTATTACCTGGACTAACCTGTACCAGACATTGACTCGTGCACCGTACCCCTGAATATAGCCTCATTATCACCTGGACTAACCTGCACCCCCTGCACATTGACTCGTACCGGACCCTGTATATAGCCTCATTATCACCTGGACTAACCTGTACCCCCGCACATTGACTCTGTACCGGTACCCCCTGTATATAGCCTCATTATTACCTAGACTAACCTGCACCCCAGCACATTGACTCGGTACCGGTACCCCCTGTATATAGCCTCATTATCACCTGGACTAACCTGCACCCCCGCACATTGACTCGAGCACCGTACCCCTGTATATAGCCTCATTATCACCTGACTAACCTGCACCCCCTGCACATTGACTCGGTACCGGTACCCCTGTATATAGCCTCATTATCACCTGGACTAACCTGCACCCCGCACATTGACTCGCAAGTACCCCCTGTATATAGCTTCTCATTATCACCTGGACTAACCTGCACCCCCACACATTGACTCGGGTACCGGTACCCCCTGAATATAGCCTCATTATCACCTGGACTAACCTGCACCCCCACACATTGACTCGGTACCGGTATCCCCTGTATATAGCCTCATTATCACCTGGACTAACCTGCACCCCCTGCACATTGACTTGGTACCGGTACCCCCTGAATATAGCCTCATTATTACCTGGACTAACCTGCACCCCTGCACATTGACTTGGTACCGGTACCCCCTGTATATAGCCTCATTATCACCTGGACTAACCTGCACCCCTGCACATTGACTTGGTACCGGTACCCCTGTATATAGCCTCATTATTACCTAGACTAACCTGCACCCCCGCACATTGACTCGGTACCGGTACCCCCTGTATATAGCCTCATTATCACCTGGACTAACCTGCACCCCTGCACATTGACTTGGTACCGGTACCCCTGTATATAGCCTCATTATCACCTGGACTAACCTGTACCCCTGCACATTGACTTGGTACCGGTACCCCCTGTATATAGCCTCATTATCACCTGGACTAACCTGTACCCCTGCACATTGACTTGGTACCGGTACCCCCTGTATATAGCCTCATTATCACCTGGACTAACCTGTACCCCCTCACATTGACTCGGTACCGGTACCCCCTGTATATAGCCTCATTATCACCTGGACTAACCTGCACCCCCGCACATTGACTCGGTACCGGTACCCCCTGTATATAGCCTCATTATCACCTGGACTAACCTGTACCCCTGCACATTGACTCGGTACCGGTACCCCCTGTATATAGCCTCATTATCACCTGGACTAACCTGCACCCCCGCACATTGACTCGGTACCGGTACCCCCTGAATATAGCCTCATTATCATCTGGACTAACCTGTACCCCCGCACATTGACTTGGTACCGGTACCCCCTGTATATAGCCTCATTATTACCTGGACTAACCTGCACCCCGACATTGACTCGGTACCGGACCCCCTGTATATAGCCTCATTATCACCTGGACTAACTCTGTACCCCTGCACATTGACTCGGTACCGGTACCCCCTGTATATAGCCTCATTATCACCTGGACTAACCTGCAACCCCGCACATTGACTCGGTACCGGTACCCCCTGTATATAGCCTCATTATCACCTGGACTAACCTGTACCCCTGCACATTGACTTGGTACCGGTACCCCCTGTATATAGCCTCATTATCACCTGGACTAACCTGTACCCCTGCACATTGACTTGGTACCGGTACCCCCTGTATATAGCCTCTTTATTACCTAGACTAACCTGTACCCCCGCACATTGACTCGGTACCGGTACCCCCTGTATATAGCCTCATTATTACCTCGACTCAACCTGTACCCCGCACATTGACTCTGTACCGCGTACCCCCTGTATATAGCCTCATTATTACCTGGACTAACCTGCTCCCCCTGCACATTGACTCGGTACGGTACCCCTGTATATAGCCTCATTATTACCTGGACTAACCTGCACCCCTGCACATTGACTCTGTACCGGTACCCCCTGTATATAGCCTCATTATTACCTGGACTAACCTGCACCCCCTGCACATTGACTCGGTACCGGTACCCCCTGAATATAGCCTCATTATTTCCTAGACTAACCTGCACCCCCTGCACATTGACTCGGTACCGGTACCCCCTGTATATAGCCTCATTATCACCTGGACTAACCTGTACCCCTGCACATTGACTCGGTACCGGTACCCCCTGTATATAGCCTCATTATTACCTAGACTAACCTGCACCCCTGCACATTGACTCGGTGCAGTACCCCCTGTATATAGCCTCATTATTACCTGGACTAACCTGTACCCCCGCCACATTGACTCGGTACCGGTACCCCTGAATATAGCCTCATTATCACCTGGACTAACCTGCACCCCTGCACATTGACTCGTGCACCGTACCCCCTGTATATAGCCTCATTATCACCTGGACTAACCTGTACCCCGCACATTGACTCTGTACCGGTACCCCCTGTATATAGCCTCATTATTACCTAGACTAACCTGCACCCTGCACATTGACTCGTACCGGTACCCTGTATATAGCCTCATTATTACCTGGACTAACCTGTACCCCGCACATTGACTCGGCACCGTACCCCTGAATATAGCCTCATTATCACCTGGACTAACCTGCACCCCTGCACATTGACTCGGTACCGGTACCCTGTATATAGCCTCATTATCACCTGGACTAACCTGTACCCCGCGACATTGACTCTGTACCGGTACCCCCTGTATATAGCCTCATTATTACCTAGACTAACCTGCACCCCCAGCACATTGACTCGGTACCGGTACCCCCTGTATATAGCCTCATTATCACCTGGACTAACCTGTACCCCACACATTGACCTCGGTACTGTACCCCTGTATATAGCCTCATTATCACCTGGACTAACCTGCACCCCCTGCACATTGACTCGTACCGTACCCCCTGTATATAGCCTCATTATCACCTGGACTAACCTGCACCCCCAGACATTGACTCGTGCACTGTACCCCTGTATATAGCCTCATTATCACCTGGACTAACCTGCACCCCCACACATTGACTCGGTACCGGTACCCCCTGAATATAGCCTCATTATCACCTGGACTAACCTGCACCCCCGCACATTGACTCGGTACCGGTATCCCCTGTATATAGCCTCATTATCACCTGGACTAACCTGCACCCCCTGCACATTGACTTGGTACCGGTACCCCCTGAATATAGCCTCATTATTACCTGGACTAACCTGCACCCCCTGCACATTGACTTGGTACCGGTACCCCCTGTATATAGCCTCATTATCACCTGGACTAACCTGCACCCCCTGCACATTGACTTGGTACCCGGTACCCCTGTATATAGCCTCATTATTACCTAGACTAACCTGCACCCCCGCACATTGACTCGGTACCGGTACCCCCTGTATATAGCCTCATTATCACCTGGACTAACCTGCACCCCCTGCACATTGACTCGGTACCGGTACCCCCTGTATATAGCCTCATTATCACCTGGACTAACCTGCACCCCCAGCACATTGACTCGGTACCGGTACCCCCTGAATATAGCCTCATTATCACCTGGACTAACCTGCACCCCCAGCACATTGACTCGGTACCGGTACCCCTGTATATAGCCTCATTATTACCTGGACTAACCTGCACCCCTGCACATTGACTCGTACCGTACCCCCTGAATATAGCCTCATTATTTCCTAGACTAACCTGCACCCCTGCACATTGACTCGGTACCGGTACCCCCTGTATATAGCCTCATTATCACCTGGACTAACCTGTACCCCCTGCACATTGACTCGGTACCGGTACCCCCTGTATATAGCCTCATTATTACCTAGACTAACCTGCACCCCTGCACATTGACTCGGTACCGGTACCCCCTGTATATAGCCTCATTATTACCTGGACTAACCTGTACCCCCGCACATTGACTCGGTACCGGTACCCCCTGAATATAGCCTCATTATCACCTGGACTAACCTGCACCCCTGCACATTGACTCGGTACCGGTACCCCCTGTATATAGCCTCATTATCACCTGGACTAACCTGTACCTCGCACATTGACTCTGTACCAGTCCCCTGTATATAGCCTCATTATTACCTAGACTAACCTGCACCCCTGCACATTGACTCGTGCACGTGCACTCCCTGTATATAGCCTCATTATTACCTGGACTAACCTGTACCCCGCACATTGACTCGGTGCACGGTACCCCCTGAATATAGCCTCATTATCACCTGGACTAACCTGCACCCCCTGCACATTGACTCGGTACCGGTACTTCCTGTATATAGCCTCATTATCACCTGGACTAACCTGTACCCCCGCGACATTGACTCTGTACCGGTACCCCTGTATATAGCCTCATTATTACCTAGACTAACCTGCACCCCCAGCACATTGACTCGCACGGTGCCCCCTGTATATAGCCTCATTATCACCTGGACTAACCTGCACCCCACATTGACTCGGGTACCGGTACCCCTGTATATAGCCTCATTATCACCTGGACTAACCTGCACCCCTGCACATTGACTCGGTACCGGTACCCCCTGTATATAGCCTCATTATCACCTGGACTAACCTGCACCCCCGCACATTGACTCGGTACCGGTACCCCCTGTATATAGCCTCATTATCACCTGGACTAACCTGCACCCCCACACATTGACTCAGTACCGTACCCCTGAATATAGCCTCATTATCACCTGGACTAACCTGCACCCCCGCACATTGACTCGGTACCGGTATCCCCTGTATATAGCCTCATTATCACCTGGACTAACCTGCACCCCTGCACATTGACTTGGTACCGTACCCCCCTGAATATAGCCTCATTATTACCTGGACTAACCTGCACCCTGCACATTGACTCTGGTACCGGTACCCCCTGTATATAGCCTCATTATCACCTGGACTAACCTGCACCCCTGCACATTGACTTGGTACCGTACCTGTATATAGCCTCATTATTACCTAGACTAACCTGCACCCCCCACACATTGACTCGGTACCGGTACCCCCTGTATATAGCCTCATTATCACCTGGACTAACCTGCACCCCTGACATTGACTCGGTACCGGTACCCCCTGTATATAGCCTCATTATCACCTGGACTAACCTGCACCCCCAGCACATTGACTCGGTACCGGTACCCCCTGAATATAGCCTCATTATCACCTGGACTAACCTGCACCCCCAGCACATTGACTCGGTACCGGTACCCCCTGAATATAGCCTCATTATCACCTGGACTAACCTGCACCCCCTGCACATTGACTTGGTACCGGTACCCCCTGTATATAGCCTCATTATTACCTAGACTAACCTGCACCCCCGCACATTGACTCGTACGGTACCCCCTGTATATAGCCTCATTATCACCTGGGACTAACCTGCACCCCCTGCACATTGACTCGGTACCGGTACCCCCTGAATATAGCCTCATTATCACCTGGACTAACCTGCACCCCCTGCACATTGACTCGGTACCGGTACCCCCTGTATATAGCCTCATTATCACCTGGACTAACCTGCACCCCCTGCACATTGACTCGGTACCGGTACCCCCCTGAATATAGCCTCATTATCACCTCGACTAACCTGCACCCCTGCACATTGACTTGGTACCGGTACCCCCTGTATATAGCCTCATTATCACCTGGACCAACCTGTACCCCTGCACATTGACTCGGTACCGTACCCCCTGTATATAGCCTCATTATCACCTGGACTAACCTGCAACCCTGCACATTGACTCGTACCGTACCCCCCTGTATATAGCCTCATTATCACCTGACTAACCTGCACCCCTGCACATTGACTCGTACCGTACCCCCTGTATATAGCCTCATTATTACCTGGACCAACCTGCACCCCTGCACATTGACTCGTACGTACCCCCTGTATATAGCCTCATTATTACCTGGACTAACCTGCACCCCCGGACATTGACTGGGTACCGGTACCCCCTGTATATAGCCTCATTATTACCTAGACTAACCCTGCACCCCCAGCACATTGACTGGTACGGGTACCCCTGTATATAGCCTCATTATCACCTGGACTAACCTGCACCCCACGCACATTGACTCCGTCACGGTACCCCCTGTATATAGCCTCATTATCACCTGGACTAACCTGCACCCCCTGCACATTGACTCGTACCGGTATCCCTGTATATAGCCTCATTATTACCTGGACTAACCTGCACCCCCGACATTGACTCGGGTACGGTACCCCCTGTATATAGCCCTCATTATCACCTGACTAACCTGCACCCCCTGCACATTGACTCGGTACGTACCCCCTGTATATAGCCTCATTACTACCTAGACCTAACCTGCACCCCCTGCACATGACTCCGGTACCCCCTGTATATAGCCTCATTATTACCTGGACTAACCTGAACCCCCTGCACATTGACTCGAGTTGCAGTACCCCCTGTATATAGCCTCATTATTACCTGGACTAACCTGCACCCCCCGCATTGACTCGGTACCGGTACCCCTGTATATAGCCTCATTATTACCTGGACTAACCTGCACCCCTGCACATTGACTCGGTACCGGTACCCCTGTATATAGCCTCATTATTACCTGGACTAACCTGCACCCCTGCACATTGACTCGTACCGTACCCCTGTATATAGCCTCATTATTACCTGGACTAACCTGCACCCCCTGCATTGACTCGTACGTACCCCTGTATATAGCCTCATTATCACCTGGACTAACCTGCACCCTGCACATTGACTCGGTACCGGTACCCCCTGTATATAGCCTCATTATTACCTGACTAACCTGCACCCCGCACATTGACTCGGTGCACGTACCCCCTGTATATAGCCTCATTATTACCTAGACTAACCTGCACCCCCAGCACATTGACTCGTGCACCGGGTACCCCCTGTATATAGCCTCATTATCACCTGGACTAACCTGCACCCCCGCACATTGACTCGGTACGTACCCTCTGTATATAGCCTCATTATCACCTGGACTAACCTGCACCCCTGCACATTGACTCGGTACCGTACCCCTGTATATAGCCTCATTATTACCTGGACTAACCTGCACCCCCCGCACATTGACTCGCACGGTACCCCTGTATATAGCCTCATTATCACCTGGACTAACCTGCACCCCTGCACATTGACTCGTACCCGGTACCCCCTGTATATAGCCTCAATTACCTAGACTAACCTGCACCCCCTGCACATTGACTCAGTACCGGTACCCCTGTATATAGCCTCATTATTACCTGGACTAACCTGAACCCCCTGCACATTGACTCGGTACCGTACCCCCTGTATATAGCCTCATTATTACCTGGACTAACCTGCACCCCGCATTGACTCGATCGGGTACCCCTGATATAGCCTCATTATTACCTGGACTAACCTGCACCCTGCACATTGACTCGTACCGGTACCTGTATATAGCCTCATTATTACCTGACTAACCTGCACCCCTGCACATTGATGGTGCACTGTACCCTGTATATAGCCTCATTATTATCTGGACTAACCTGCACCCCCTGCACATTGACTCGGTACGTACCCCCTGTATATAGCCTCATTATCACCTGACTAACCTGCACCCCTGCACATTGACTCGTGCACGTACCCCTGTATATAGCCTCATTATCACCTGGACTAACCTGCACCCCCCGCACATTGACTCGGTACCGGTACCCCCTGTATATAGCCTCATTATTACCTGGACTAACCTGCACCCCTGCACATTGACTCGGTACCGGTACCCCCTGTATATAGTGTGACGTCACGAGAGGCTACACAGCTTTCAGCGGGATTGCTCAAGTAGTGCAAGGAGACCAGGTTCAACCAAAACAAGGATTTTATTAAAGGTCTTGGGAAACTAACGAAAGTAAAACACAATTCTGTTCTCTGGTGGCTCTTTAAGGGTTAACAGTTCAGGGATGTCTCTTCCACATCCAAAATCATAACTCTCCCTCGCTCAAATAACTTTTCCCGAGTCTTACTGTATTCACGTTGCAGCTAGTGGCCAACCCAGCAAAAACGTCCTTCCAAATGTCCCACACGCATTTCCACAGGTGCATATATCCAAAGGTGAGTATTTCCCAAAGGTAAGTATCTCCAAATCCTTATATTCCTCATGGAAGTGGACGTGCAGCACTCTTGTCCTCCAGAGAGCCCAGCCTGGAGACCGTGTCTCTTCCTTCAACAAACCTTCAGCTCATCAGTCTCCTCATTTGTTTCAGCTGCGTGGGGAAGATTGGCCATAGAGGGGGTGGAGTTCCCGACCATACCAGCAGATGGAGCCATAGCTGTCTGGGTTTGCAGCCACCTCAGGGGGATGTAACGTCCCTCCAGGACACAGCCTCTCGTGACATCACACATCCCCTCCTCGGGACCGACGTCCCTCGCTGGGTAAAGGCAGCGAAGAAGGCATCACGCCGAGAGGGCGTCCGCATTGCCGTGGTGCTTGCCAGACTGCTCTCTCTTCAACTCCTCCAACTCTAGGACCAGGGACTCCGCCTCCTGTTGTCTCTCCTTGAGTTTCTTACTGAACGCATCAGCCTTGGTTTTAGCAGAGTTTAGCTTCTGTTGAGCAGCTTTCAGTTCCTTCTCTCTCTCTGCCTCCGCATTCTTCATCTTGTTCTCCAACACCTTGTACTTCTCCTCTGCCTTCTTCTGACCTCCTTACTACTGCGCAGGGTCTCCTCACCCCTCGATGGTCCTGCGCAGCCTCTCCCAGCTCCTCCTGTTGCTTAGGAAGGAGCTCTGTTGGAGTTTAGCCTGGAGGATATCTAACTCTTCTGTCTTCATGTCTAACTGTTGCTTTAACAAACGATACCTCTCAGCGGTCCCCTTCAGACCAGACAGTTCTTTGTCCAGATTCTGTAGCTCCGTCTCTGTGTCGGTCTGGGCACCTGCCATCCCTATCAGAGCCGGGCGGGAGGGAGTAACTCGGAGGATTGCACCGGAGCCTTCCCAGGATGAGTCTTGCCTCTCCGTTCCGTGGTACTCGGGTTATCCTCTCCTGAGACTCTCTCCAGAGTGGGTAAAAGGCTGGGCAGTCTGGCCCAATTAGGACAGGGACGGGAGGGAATCAACCACCCCCGCCGTCGTGTGTATGGTTCCCCGTGTGCTGGTCATTGTAAGTTCAGTAATGGGGTATTCTCTGGTGTCCCCATGGACACAGGAAACTGGGAGGACTTTCCCGGGCGTCAGACACGTTGGGCCCACCAAATCCTTCACGCACCAGGGTGGCCCCGGCTACCAGAATCCAGTAAGGCCTCCACATCATGGTGATTCACAGTTACCGGGCAGGTGGGGGGTCGATCTGGGGCGCCATCTACGACTCCCAAGAGCGAGGCAAAACGGGTGTGTGGGTGCTGAGCTGGAGGACTCGTAGTGGGCATAGGTTCATCGGCTGGTTTCCCACACTGCCAGGAGATATGTCCCATCTCCCCACACCGGTAACACTGTCGAAGTTTCCCCCTCCTGGTGTACTCTTCTTGGACCCGCCTGGTTTCTGGCTCCCCCTGGAGCCGGGATAAGTCCTGACGTGGCTGGGTTCGAGACCTTGGGGGTCCCTTTGGACGGGTTCTTCCCATTTGTGGTGGGCGCCGCCTCCTGGGGTCTTTTTCGGGAGAGCATTCAGCATCTCCGCTGTGGCCTGGTACTTTTTCCACAGCTTCCACGGTCAGATCAGCCGTGGTCAAGGCCGTTGACTGATGAACCGTTTTGCCTCATAAGGCAGGGCGCGTAGGTAACGATCCACCACAACGGCCTCCACCACCGCCGCTGCTGTATTCCTCTGCGGATCCAGCCATTTCCTTGCGATTCGGACAAGTTCATGCATCTGCGCCCGAGGAGGTTGGTCTGGTTGGAAGGTCCAGCTGTGAAAGCGCTGGGCCATACGCAAACTTTGTGAGTCCATATCTGCTGAGGATCTCAGACTTCAGGGCATCATAGTCAGTAACCTGGTCAGGGCCCAGGTCCCGACAGCATTCAGCGATTCCCGGTTAGAAAGGGGGCTAACAGACCAACCCACTGTTGCTTGGGCCAGGCTTCCCTAGTGGCCGTGGCCTCAAATGCATGCAGGTATGCCTCAATGTCATCGGTAGCTCCCATCTTAGATATAAAGTCACTTGCCTTTATTGGGCGGGTCATTTGGACAACCCTCTGTCTCTGCAACTGCAATTCCTCTCTGCCTTCAGAAGGTTGGCTTTCTTTTGCTCCTCCAAGAGAGCCACGTTTGCTTGCATCTGGGCATGCTGGCAAGCAACAAGGGCTTTCAATATGTCCTCCATTTCAGTCGGGCGGGGAGCCTACGGCCAACTTGGAAAACTGGGTGATCAAACCTTCGGTATCCTCCTCTGACATGCACTATTAACGCGAGCGTGCCTGTATTCTCCACCATCTGTGACGTCACGAGAGGCTACACAGCTTTCAGGCCGGGATTGCTCAAGTAGTGCAAGGAGACCAGGTTCAACCAAAACAAGGATTTTATTAAAGGTCTTGGGAAACTAACGAAAGTAAAACACAATTCTGTTCTCTGGTGGCTCTTTAAGGGTTAACAGTTCAGGGATGTTCTCTTCCACATCCAAAATCACCAACTCTCCTCGCTCAAATAACTTTTCCCCAGTCTTACTGTATTCCACGTTGTAGTTAGTGGCTAACCCAGCAAAAACGTCCTTCCAAATGTCCACACGTATTTCCACAGGTGCATATATCCAAAGGTGAGTATTTCCCAAAGGTAAGTATCTCCAAATCCTTATATTCCTCATGGAAGTGGACGTGCAAGCACTCTTGTCCTCAGAGAGAGCTCCAGCCTGGAGACCGTGTCTCTTCCTTCAACAAACCTTCAGCTCATCAGCTCCTCATTTGTTTCAGCTGGGCGTGGGAAGATTGGCCATAGAGGGGTGGGAGTTCCCGACCATTACTCAGCAGATGGAGCCATAGCTGTCTGGGTTTGCAGCCACCTCAGGGGGGATGTAACGTCCCTCCAGGACACAGCCTCGTGACACTCACAATAGCCTCATTATCACCTGGACCAACCTGCACCCCAGCACATTGACTCGCAGCCCTGTATATAGCCCATTATCACCTGACTAACCTGAACCCCTGCACATTGACTCGGGTACGGTACCCCCTGGTATATAGCCTCATTATCACCTGACTAACCTGCACCCTGCACATTGACATTGGTACGGTACCCCCTGTATATAGCCTCATTATCACCTGGACTAACCTGCACCCCCTGCACATTGACTTGGTACCGGTACCCCCTGTATATAGCCTCATTATCACCTGGACTAACCTGCACCCCCTGCACATTGACTTGGTACGGTACCCTGTATATAGCCTCATTATCACCTGACTAACCTGTACCCACGCACATTGACTCTGTAAACGGAATTACCCCTGTATATAGCCTCATTATTACCTAGGACTAACCTGCACCCCAGCACATTGACTCGGTACCGGTACCCCCTGTATATAGCCTCATTATCACCTGGACTAACCTGCACCCCCCAGACATTGATTCGGTACCGGTACCCCTGTATATAGTCTCATTATCACCTGGACTAACCTGCACCCCCTGCACATTGATCGTACGGTACCCCCTGTATATAGCCTCATTATCACCTGACTAACCTGCACCCCCAAGACATTGACTCGGTACCGGTACCCCTGTATATAGCCTCATTATCACCTGGACTAACCTACCCCACACATTGACTCGGTACCCAGGTACCCCCTGAAATAGCCTCATTATCTACCTGGACTAACCTTGCACCCCCCAAGCACATTGACTCGGTACCGTATCCCTGTATATAGCCTCATTATCACCTGACTCAACCTGCACCCCTGCACATTGACTTGCACCGTACCCCCTGAATATAGCCTCATTATTGCCTGGACTAACTGCACCCCCTGCACATTGACTTGGTACCGTACCCCTGTATATAGCCTCATTATCACCTGGACTAACCTGCACTCCCTGCACATTGACTTGGTACCAATCCCTGTATATAGCCTCAATTACCTAGGACTAACCTGCACCCCTTCGCAATTGATTCGGTACCCGGTGACCCTGTATATAGCCTCTCATTATCACCTGGACTAAACACTGCAGCCCCTGCACATTGACTCGGCAGTGCCAACCTCGTATATAGCCTCATTATCACCTGGACTAACCTGCACCCCAGCACATTGACTGGTTTTGTGCACCGCTGAATATAGCCTCATTATCACCTGGACTGAACCTGCACCCCCAGCACATTGATTCGGGCACCGTACCCCTGAATATAGCCTCGTCACCTGGACTAACCTGCACCCCTGCACATTGACTTGGTACCGAATTTACCCCCTGAATATAGCCTCATTATTACCTAGAATAACCTGACCCCGCCAAGACATTGATTGGATTCACCGTACCCCCTGTATATAGCCTCATTATCACCTGGACTAACCTGCACCCCCTGCACATTGACTCGTGCATTCGACCCCTGAATATAGCCTCATTATCACCTGACTAACCTGCACCCCCTGCACATTGACTCGGTTGCAGTATCCCCCTATATAGCCTCATTATCACCTGGACAAACCTGCACCCCCTGCACATTGACTCGGTGTACAATCGCCCCTGAATATGAGCCTCATTATCACCTCGACTATGCACCCCTGCACATTGACTTAGCGGAATTTCCAGTGCCCCCTGTATATAGCCCTCATTATCACCTGGACTAACCTGCACCCCTGCACATTGACTCGTGACCGTACCCCCTGTATATAGCCTCATTATCACCTGGACTATTAGCCTGCACCCCCTGCACACATTGATTTCAGCCCACGCACCCCCTGTATATATTGCCTCATTATCTACCTGGACTAACCTGCACCCCTGCATTATTTCACTGCAGTGCTAACCTTGTATAAGCCTCATTATTACCTGGACTAACCTGCACCCCCTGCACATTGACTCGGTACCGGTGCACCCCCTATGTATATAGCCTCATCATTACCTGGACTAACCTGCTACCCTCAAGCATATTGACTCGGTAACGGAACTTGTAGGTTATAGCCTCATTATTACCTAGAACCTGCACCCCCAAGCACATTGACATTGAGTACGGTACCCCCTGTAATTAAGCCTCATTATCACCTGGACTAATGCACTTAAGACATTGACTCGTACCGTTACCCCTGTATATGCTTCCTCATCTTCCTGGAATATATGCACCCTGCCATTGACTCCGTACACCCTGTATATAGCCTCATTATTACCTGGACAACTGCACCCCGCACATTGACTTGCTCGTACGGTCCCTGTATATAGCCCTCCATTATCACCTGGGACAACTTGTACACCCCTGCACATTGTGACCTGCACGTACCCCTGTATATATAGCCTCATTATTACCTAGACTAACCTGCACCCCTGCACATTGACTCGATGCCGGACCGCACTGTATATAGCCTCATACCTGGACCAACTGAACCCCCTGCACGGATTTGATTGCACGGTACCCCCTGTATAAGCCTCATTATTACCTGGACTAACCTGCACCCCCGCACATTGACTACCGGTACGGTACCCCCTGTATATAGCCTCATTATTACCTGGACTAACACCACTTGCCCCCTGCAAAACACATTGACTCGAACTGGTACCTGTCTATAGCCTCATGATTACTGGACAACCTGCACCCCTGCATTGACTCCCGTATCCCTGTAGGTAAATCATTGTTTACCTAGACGAATTCTGCACCCCCTGCAATGACTCGGTACCGGTACCTCTGTATATACCCTCATTATCACCTGGACTAACCTGCACCCCTGCACATTGACTCGTACGATACAATGTAGGAGCCTCATTACACTGGACTAACCTGCACCCCCATGCACATTGATTGTGGACGTCACCCTGGTATATAGCCCTCATTGGTTCCCGAGACACTCACCCCAGGACATTGTTCTGGTGACGGTACCCCTGTATAATATAGCCTCATTATCCTACCTGGACTACATCTGCACTCAAGACATTGACTCTGCACCCGTACCCCAATAGCCTCTATCACCTGGACTAACCGCACCCCTGCACATTGATTCGGGTCCGTTCCCCCTGGCATATAGCCCTCATTATTACCTGGACAACCTGCACCGCATATTGATCGTACCGGTACCCTGTATATAAGACTCATTATCACCTGGACTAACCTGCCACCCCTGCACATTGATCGTACCGGTACCCCTGTATATAAGCCTCATTTATTACCTAGGACTAACCTGCACCCCTGCACATTGACTCCGGGCAACGTACCCCTGTATATAGCCTCATTATTACCTGGACTAACCTGAACCCCTGCACATTGATTCCATTGCACTCCGTATATAGCCTTCATTATTACCTGGAATAACCACCCCCGCCAACATTGACTCGCAGTGCAATACCCCTGTATATAGCCTCATTATTACCTGGACTAACCTGCACCCCCTGCACATTGACTGTACAGGTGCACTCCCTGTATAGCCTCATTATACCTGGACTATAACCGGCACCCCTGCACATTGATCATTGCACGTATCCTGTATATAGCCTCATTATTATCTGGACTAACCTGCACCCCCTGCACATTGACCTCGAATCGCAATTTCCCCCGTATATAAGCCTCATTATCACCTGGACTAATTTGCACCCCCTGCACATTGACTTGGAACCGGTACCCCGTGTATAGCCTCATTATCACCTGGACTATAACCTGGGCACCCCTTCACATTGACTCGACCGTACCCCTGTATATAGCCTCATTATCACCTGGACTATGCACCCCCTGCACATTGGGACTTCGGTACCGGTACCCCTGTATATAGCGCTCCATTATCACCTGGACTAACC